>NC_066597.1:3420000-3505000 GCF_905475345.1 Vespula vulgaris | reverse complement strand
GTAGGAGGTCGCATCGATAGATCGAATTCTAGACAGCGATGACGACGATGCTTGCAAACTTCGTGCAGACCGGATTACCTGGATAATCCGGATCTCGTAAATCCGTCGGCTCGAATTCGGCCGGTCCATATATACTACAGACGTATATATGTATATGTGTGTCTTTCACCGAATTCGGAACACCGAAAGCTTTTCGTTTCTAACCAAAGCTAACGTGTCCTGACTTTTCCATCACAACGTTTCCCTTTTCCTCCCTTTTCTCCTGGTTAGACGTGGACTAGTCCGTTTGTGGTCAAATTTCTAACACGTGTGGTTAACCCAAAGAAACACTGGTTATTATGATACATCCACGATATATATATATATGGCTTTCGCAAACGTAAGTTAATGTAACGAAGTATTCTAAAAGAATCATAGGAAAATTCGTGCAACAAGTACGAAGAAAAGTTCCATCGAAATATTATCCCTTTTCCTTTTCTAAAGATGTCGTTAAACTCTCCTTATCTATGTATGTATGTATGTGCGTATATATATACATAGACATATTCCTTCGCGGTACATTAACCTTATAGAAAGGTTGAACGTACAATCTAGGATACGATTTTAAAAGCTTCATGTTGGTACCCCGGGCTTAAAGAAAGTCATGGTCAGCCACATTGAAATACGATATTTTAAACTCTGTCGAAATGTTTCATTTACGAAGATAGCTTCGTACCCTTTCGAGTAATTGCATTGTTTAATATTCATATCGTTTCGATCAATTATTCGATATCGTTCATATCATACATACGAATGTATATATATATATATATATGCGGGTATATATTACATCCTACATACATGCCATATATACATATATATTACATATAAAATATATGAAAGAATCGATTCGAAATGAAACATAGCTTTCGTCGTTCGTCCTGAAAACATGATTTTTCATATTTCCCTTTCATATTTCATCCGTTCGACGATACGATAATAATAAGAACGTTTATATCCAAGTTAGTAAAAAATTCTCACATAGAATGATGATGAGCAAATCGGGTAGGTAGAGGGAGAGAGGGAGTGAGAATGGATGGATATTCGAATAATTTCGATCTATATAGCATAGTCAGCACGCGCGTCCCGAGGCATTCCCTGGACTATTCCCGTTATTGGGTCAGACACGCCGATATCCCCAAGCTTTTTCCAATACGAATTCACCATCTCGTAGCATTTTCTTTATCTTTCTCTCTCTATCTCTATTTTTGTTCTCTTTCTCTCTCTTTCTTTGCTTCTATCTCTATCTATCTCTATCTATCTCTATCTTTATTCTTTTCTCTTTCTCTCTCTCTCTCTCTCTCTATGTTTTTCTCTATTTATCTCCTTCTTTCTCAAAGCTTTAAGCTTACTCATCGGACCCTCTTGAGATCCGAGCAAGTTCAATTAATCGTATCCATCATAAAAGTGCATCTCGTAAAAATGAAGACGACGTCGAAAAGAAACGTAGTCCACTCGACAATGACCTTCCTTATCTATCCGGACCTTAATAAATTTTGTTGAGACTGAACGAGAAAAGAAGAAAAAAAGGAAGAAAAAAGAACAGAGAAAGAAAAAGGAAGGAGAGAAAAAGAAAGAAAAAGAGAGAGAGAGAGAGAGAGAGGATCCTGAAAGGATACAGAAAAAACGAGATATCGTTATCGATCGGTCAAATATAAGTCTAAGTAGTCGACGATGTAATTTCAGTGAACACGCTATATGGCAAGGCTTAAAGATCCGATCAATTTTCTCGATAAATAAATCTGACGATAAAATTGGTTAGTTGGATAGAAAAAGGTAGAAAAGAAATCGCTGAGGGAAAAAGCGTTTCGTCCTTCTCTTTCTCTCTTTCTTTCTTTCGTTCTCTTTCTCTTTTTTCTTTTTCCTCCATCTTCTTTTTCTTCTCTTCTCTTCACTCGTTCTCTTTCTGACCGAAGAGAAAAACGTCGTCGTCATCGTCGTCGTCGTCGTCGTCGTCGTCGTATCGATTTACCAAGTCGTAGAAGTATAAGAAGAGAAGAAGAAGAGGAGGAGGAAGAAGAAGAAGAAGAAGAAGAAGAGGAAAGATAGGAGAAGAAAATAGTAAAGGGGAGTGAATAGTACGGAAGTAAAGCTATAATTTCACATCCCTAGCCAAGTTAAGGGTTAAGGGTTGATCAATTTCTAGATAGACGTCGCTGTTGGGCGAGAACGATATTATTAACTATAGAAGACCACGAAAAGCTTAAAACTTTAACGAAGTATGTAGGTACGTATAAGGATTAAGTATGATACACGTAAGTACGTAACAACGTAAAATTTACTTCGTATTGATCAAGGTACTGATCACGCTCGTCGTTTCTTTCGGTATAAATATTTGATGATAAATAATATGAATTAAAATTTATGATAATTTATTACTCGGATTGTTTAAGAACGTAGACATTTCTTTTTTCTTCTTTGTTTTTACTTATATCGAATTATTTTCGTCTACAAAGATGATTCGTAAATCCATCGAATCTGACACTCGCTCTTGGAGAAAAGGTCGGAGAAAGAAGTAGGAAAAAAAGAATGAAGTGGAACAAGAGGAAATTTTCTGTGAAGGATACTGAAATTAGAAAAAAAAAGGAAAGAAAAGAAAAGAAAAAAAAAAAGAAAATAGAAAAAATAATACAACTGGTATTAAAGGATATAAAAAAAAAAAGAAAGAGAAAGAAAAATTACACAAACGAACAAAAGAAAAGAAAAAGAAATGACGAAATAAAAAATCACGAAAAGAACACGGGAAATTGAGAAATTCCATCAATTATTTTTATGGAATTGATCGAGATCGAGTGTTGCAATACGTTGTAAAAAAAGGAAAAAAAAGAAAAAAAAAATGAAATAAAATAAAATAAAGTAAAATAAAAAAGAAAAGAAAAGAAAAAGAAAAAAACAAGCGAAATCTTTTTAACTTTTCGGTCGAAACTCATTCCATCTACTGTTAGCGAATTAACTCTGATAAATGGCCAACGCGTTCGAGCGAATAATTTGCGAGGAAAAACGAGGAAACCTTTTAAAAAGCTTTTCTTCGATAGCTCGATAGAGCGAAAGAGAAAGAGAAAGAAAGAAAGAGAGAAAGAAAGAAAGAGAAAGAGAGAGAGAGAGAGAGAGAGAGAGAGAGAGAACGATTTGTCGGTATCGGCGAAGAGAAAGCATTTTGTTGGCGAGCATTCTGTTGTTTCATAGAAAATAGAGAGAAATAGAAAAAAAAAGAAAAGAAAGAGAAATAAAGAGAGAGAGAGAGAGAGAGAGAGAGAGAGAGAGAAGTTTTAACGGTAAATCGGAACGTCGTTAAATTCAACAACGAGCGAGTTTCGAGGCAGGACGCAAAAAGAGAAGCCATTTTTCATTGGGGAGTCAGCCAACAGAGAGTTTGCGAACTTTGCGTAGCTTCTCTCGCTAATTAGAAAATAATTAGGAAAAAACAAAAAGAAAAATATGCGATGTCGATCGAGGTCGTTCTGATCGATCAGGTTTCTTTCTTCGTGATCTCGTTAATGATTAGATTAGATTAAACATCTTTCTGAACTCTTGAATTAAACGATCGGGAGGGAGACTAAAAAAAGCGAGAGAGAGAGAGAAAAGAAAAGGGTGTGGGAGGGGGGGGGGAGAAGAAAAAGGAAAAGAAAAGGAAGAAGGAAAGAAAAAACTAAAAAGGAAGAAAGATAAAGAGATAAAAAGAATAAAGCAATGACTCGTAATCGTTTAAATGACTCTTCTCTCTCCTCGTATTCGCTCTTTCAAGAGTTTCAGCAAATACCACGAGAGAAGAAAGAGAAGGAGCATGTGTATATACATGCGAGAGAGAGAGAGAGAGAGAGTGACAATGAGAGCGAACGCAAACACTAACCCGCTTTTAAAGGAATCCGACCTAGCTCTTCTACGATATCGGTTTGCTCGATCCAGCAACTTCATCGACACGAACTGGATGGCGACGTTTTATAGTTACAACCCTTTCATCCAACAACGATGGGAAAGCACACCCTCGCCAAGAGCCAATAAGCTTCGACAACGTGCCGTTTCGCGAATGACTTACTTACTTACTTTAAGAGAGAGAGAGAGAGATATATAGATAGAAAGAGAGAGAAAGAAAGAAACGATCGAAGAGAGAACATATAGAATGGCAAACAAACGTTTACGAGATAGAAACTATTTCTCCTTCCTCCCCCTCCCCTCTCTCTCTTTCTTACTTTATCTGTCAATCAATGTCTTTTTCTATCTATATATCTTTGACGTGCGAAAGATCCGGATAACATGTTATAATTTTAACGTGTTTAAATTCGAATAGAGAGGATCGATGACGCTTGCTACCGTCGGCGATCTAACCCAGTTTCTCCTACTACGTACGAGTCATGACTCGAGTCGTAAGTTTCCCTCGGACGTGGTCGGCGACGAGTCGATAAAAAAGCAATTTCACGCGAGCATTGGACTGGCCAATGCGAGATATCTGTCATATATACAATATGTATACGTATATATCCATCTACGTATGTATATATAGTAGGAGTTTTGTTTCATACGAACGTAAACACAAGTCGGTTCGATACGTCACGACTAAATAGGATTAGAATGATATTAAAACGGATTAGTGTATTTTTGTATAACTTACTCGGCGTTTAGGACGATCCAACAGGTTTTATTCTTTGTCTTTTCTCTCTCTTTCTTTTTTTTTTGGTTTTGTTTCTCTTTTTGCTTGTTTTTCTTTTTTTTCTTTTTTTTTTTTTTTTTTTGAATCCAATAAACGACGTATAAGGATGATGAATCTAGTAGCAGCAGCAGTGGTGATGGTGGTTGTGGTAATAGTAGTAGTAATAGTAGCAGCAGTGGTTGTAGTAATTGCTTGCTGTCGACGATAAGATCGAGATGATCGAGAATCCTCTCCTTGAATATGACGAAGACATACCCCTTGAGGAACGATTGGTACGTCCAAATGGCCGAAGGGTGATCATCTTCATCATCATAATCTTTCGATTCATCATCTTTCGTTATTCTCTCGCGGGACCACGACGACAAGATAAATCTCTATGTTCTTGAAAATACATCACGAAGGATCTATTATACGAGATCTTTGATATCCTATTTGTCGAGAACAATATAACGCTCCTGTTGACGATAATGATGATAATGACGATGATAATAATAAAAGGAACGTCTTGTCCAACAGAAAAATAAGTTCGATATACGATCGAGGAGATTTTAAGGAGAACATCTGAATTTTCAACTTTCTCTTATCTTTCTCTATATACATGTATATATAGAGATATAGATATATAGTTGTTTTCGCTTTGAAAATAATATAAATAAAAAAAAACAATAAAGTTCACGCGGTTCGACGGGATATTCACGGAACGTGTTAAGGGCTATATGAGAAGGGAGTGCCGCGACCTTCGTCGCACGAAGGCCCGTGGAAAACTGACCGATCTTCTTCGCTAACTCCTCCTCCCCCTCCTCTTTCTCCATCCCTTCCCCCTCCTTCTCTCTACCTCTCTACCTCTTCCTACACCATCTCCTATACCATCGTTCTCATCGTTACAGTAGTAGTAGTAGTCAGACGTAGGACAGGAGGCATCTTTTCGTCTCCTCCTCGTCTCCTCCTCGTCACCTCCTCTTCTTCCTCTTCTTCTTCCTCCTCCTCCTCCTCCTCCTCCTCCATCTCCTCCTTCTTCTCCTCCACTACCAGCTCTGCTTTTTTTCGAATCCGTTGACGAAGCTTCCGGACGAGGGTAACGGGCATGCGTGATCCGACGCACGAGTAACATGCCTGCTAGGGTGGGAGTTCTAATGGGAGTGTACTAACCAGTCGAAGATAGAAAGAGAAAGATAGAGAGAACGATTATGCCGAGCTTTATAACAAAACGTGCTACGTTTCAGTATTTTTCAAACACCCGGTAGGCTATTTCTCTCTTCTTGTCTTTTCTTTTCTTTCTTTTTTTTTTTCTTTTTTGTTTCTTTTTAACCCTTTAGAAAAATAAAAAGATAGATAGATAGAGAGAAAGAGAGAGAGAGAGAGAGATCTTCTTCTGTTGAGAATTGGCTTCTTTCTTTCAACCATGTCGGACCAAGGTTTAAAAGGCGTACCACCTCATTTAATCTCGATTTTCTAAGGTAACTCTCTCTTTTCAGAGACTTGCAGCCACCACTGTGAATATTTCAAGGTGGGACGACGACGTTTTTTCTTTTTCTTTTTCTTCTTTTTTTTTTCACTTTTCTTTTTATCCCCTCGTCTCCTTTCCCCGATATAAAAAGGAATATCGACAAAGAGTAACGCAGGTAAAGCTCGTATACAGATGTCGTGAGTCGATAGCCATGGTAATGGAAATCAAATTCTTTGAATATTTGATTAATGAAATCAAGATAATGGACGTTTTCTACGAACGCGAGTTCTTACTCGTGATGGTTTTTTGAAGTGTTAAGTTTTTTTCGGTTTATATTATATCGGTTAAATGATCCTTTTTTGTCATAATAAAGAAAGAAAGAGATGATATCAACTGTTATTCGTGTACAAACGCGTTAAAATTTAATGGCCTATAAAGGTAAAGAATTGCTATCCTAAATCAGCATTAAATACAAATTCGTTTGTAAACGATCGGGTAGTTTTACGAGTACCGAGTATGTATACGAGAGTTAAAATTAAATGCTTTTCACTCACCAGCCTGCAATACCATTCGGTTGAATTTCTTGTAAAAATATACCAAGCTCGCCCTTGTCTTTACTGCGGAGACCAACCACACTGAATCCTAAACTAGTACCTTCTGGTTTGTATAGCTGGAAATATGGAAATGCAGAATTTTATTATACGGAATAATGTCACCTTTATTAATGTATTCATTTTAATAAAATGTATTTTTTGAATATCTTACCTGCACTGTGCATATCTGACGCCCTCTCGCTGCAGCCTCTATCACCTTTTTGAACTCTTTGGCGTAGGTTGGGGTCGTTATAGGTGGCATTCCCATAACTTCTGAAACCAGACTAGGACTTGTAACCTGTAACAAAGTACATGCCATGCAGGAATAGCACGAGTACATTAAGCTGAAATGGGGAGATTCTTAACCTACCTGTGCACTGGTGTCTTCGCTGCTGCTATGCAACAATGGAGCAATTGGGACTCTCTGATCGTCCAGTTCGCTACTATCCGGATATAAGTCTTGATACGCAATTGGTCCTAAAGGTTGCACGGGAGTGTTTGGAACCGAAAGCTCTAGCTGCCCGCTGATATTAATATCAAAATCACCAGGAAGAATAGACGGATGTTGTCCTAGTTGACTATTTAATTCAAGCAAAGAATCTTGTATGGTGACTATACTTCGAAATACGGGATCTTCCAATAAGGAAATTAATGATTTGAGATCTTGGGTGGTATGCATTTGTAATTTTGGATCGTCACAATCCTCTACTCTTTCTTGAACATGCTCGAGCAAGTGAAGGGCCGTGGATATATCTAAAAGTACGAATAAAATTGTATGTGTTGTAGGAAACACAAAAATGCAATTGCCAAAAAGGATTTATTAGAGTCTGTAGTATAAAGAAATAGTAATTACCTGCGCTTAACGACATCTTAGTTTTCTTGTTTTGTATACCGTTCAAGCTTGTACAAAATCCTTATAGATCCAACTCTAGAAGAACAAGATACGAAGGTTTGTCATTGAGAAAGAAATCAATATAAAGAAAAGTATTACTCTTAAGAATACCTTACATTCTTAACCTCAAAAAATAGAAAAGCTTGAAGACACGATTTTACGAACGAATACGTTTCTAATACTATTATTTCAAAAAGGAAAAATACAATCCTAATCGCGTATGTCATGCCAATTACCATTAAAACTAAACTAAGCTAGTTTAATAGCGAATCGATATTCGTTTATGCGAAACTAATGTACAACTATTTACATAAAATCGATAAGTATCTCTTACCTAATAACCTTATAAAAATGTTTTTATACAGGATACACCAAGGATAAAAGTATCATTCAGAAGAAACTGTAGGATTTTACGGGTGTTATATATTACACAAATAAAATACCATCAAAGCTCATCGACGAAAACGTAATCGCATCTTGATATCAGCTGACAGGATCCAAGGCGTCTCGACGTACAACGCTTAATAACTAATATCATGGAGGGCGTTTATGGCGCATGCACTAACGGCGCGTAAATTCAATTGCTTACATAATCGTTTTCGATCATAGACGTATCGTAATAAGAAAAAAAAAATGAATAAAATGTAATCAGATAATTATAAGTAATAATACCTTCACGATATCTTCCATGTCTATATTAGAAAAATAATTAAAACGGTGCTTGGACGAGTATCAGGAACGACGACATTCTGTGCGACATAAGTTTCGTGTAAGGAGAGGAAAGCTACTCAACGATATATACTATTAATTATGGATTATCGATTAATATAATACATCGTACACTTACTTTAACCTCCTTTCGTTGTCTAACAAACAAATATTATCGGCACACAGCTCACACACCGTCTTACTAACACCCAACTGGAACTTCTTCAAGATGGCTGCGTATAAACGAAATGCGCGCGCATACCAAATGCGCAAGAAGCCTCGTAGCCAGTCAGTCGACCATTCTTCGTTTTTAACTTTTTGTTTGTTTGTTTTCGTTCTTTTCGTTTGTCCGTTGTTTTTCATTTATTATGAAATTCAAACATCCATTATGTACGAGATACACGAGATAAGTAGAAATGTTTCTTTAAAATCGAACAAATCCTCAAATGAATGTTGGAAATATTGGTATTAATATATTATTCATTATAATCAAACAGTTCCGAAAGTATATTATTTATAGATTAAACAATATATGTATATATATATATATGTATATATATATATATATATATAAATATCTAAACGTAACTATATTGACGCAATGGAATGTATTCTGCTTTTGACGAAATCAATACGATTGTCCTATCTGAGCTCATGCAGAAACCTGAATAATCCATAATTCCGCAGTTTCCACGTTCATGAATACTCGAAAACACGATTCACCGTAAATAGAAAAGAATCGTAATGTATAAAACAAATGGATAAATTCCTTCTTTTTGTTTTTATTTCTCCTATCCCTTTTTTTTCTTTTTTCTTTTCCTTTACCACGGAAGAATGATCTCATTACGATATATACGGTATATAAACAACAATATATCGACAAAAACAAAAGTGTTCAAAGTCAAACCGAACATCGTTAATACATATAATATTTATTACAAATATAAATTAACCAAAATACTTTTCTAAACGTACGTACAAGGAGAGAGAGAGAGAGAGAGAGAGAGAGAGAGAGAGAGAGAGAGAGAGAGAGATTGAGAGAGAGAGAGAGAGAGAGAGAGAGAGAGAGAGAGAGAGAGAGAGAGAATGAATAACATATACCACATTAGAAATGATTTCCTTGTCGTGCGAATAATTGTCGAGAGAAGGGAAACGATTAAAGTAGATGTTCATAAATTATAGAAAATAAGGCATCGAACGACCTGGCCGCAAACATAATTATTCGAAGACCACAAGCGAACCAAACGCCTGCCTGTCCGCCTTCTATTCTCTGGACAGTTCCGGAAAGATCAAAGGGGTTGAAAGCGATGGAGCGCAACACGTAGATCATGGTTGACCACGACGAGTTCTAGTGGTGGTGATGGTGGTGGTGGTCCTCGATCGTCGAGGTAGGTTGACCTCGGCTGAAAATCTCTAATCCATGATTCCGCCTAACGAGTCATATAGAGAAAAAGAGAGAGAGAGAGAGAGAGAGAGAGAGAGAGAGAGAGCGAGAAAAGAGAAAGAGAATGAAAGAAAGAGAAAAAAAGAGAACGAGAATAGTCAGTCGATCGACATCATCGACAACAGGACACGACATACTGTAGTACGTCATGTCCTCTAGAAGAGTCAGTACGTTTTCCCGGATGGCCCCACGGAAACCGGACACAATGGGTGATACTTACTTCCGTTGGGCACAAGGCCAGAGAACTCGAAACTGTGGGGGACCAACACCGCGCCTCTTTTCAAACGTTATCTACACTTAGAGAACAGCGATGACTGTCCGTTCGTTCGTTCGTTCGTTCGTTCGTTCGTACTCTCTGATGTCTCTCGACATCATTGCTCTGCCCCCTACGGTTCGTCTCCGTGACCATTCATCGGGACGATGTATATTTCCTCTCCCTCCTTTCCCTCCTATCCCCTTACGTACCAACGTACTTCCATTATTTCCACCGTTCGCACTGTTTTTGACCGTCAGTTTGATTACAGGTGCTAGTCGAGCTGGACGTTAGAGAGATCGGAACCCGATCATTTCATTTTTTCACATCAACTTTAACAAGAAGAAGACGAAGACGAAGACGACGATATCGAAGAACATCGTCTCCCTTAACCCATCCTTCGCACAACCCCCGACGCCCTTACCCTGTTTTTGAAGTCCTCCAAAGACACTCAGTTTTTTTTATCGTTCATCAATAATTTTCTTACTAAAAGAGAAGAACTCTATTTCGTAGGAATAAGTTAAGGTAAGGTAAGAGGAAATTCGCTCAAGTTTTCTTCTCTCTCTCTCTCTCTCTCTCTCTCTCTCTCTCTCTTTCTTTTTTCTTTTTTTTAAAATACTTCCCTTCTCTCTTTCTTTTTCTTCCTCTTTTTCTCTCTGAATTTTTTATACACTTTATATCCCGCTTCTTTAATTGACGCTGTCGTTGAAATTTAATTTAAAGTAAAAGATCAAAGTTCTGCAAAAATCCATATTTCTTTGTCATTATCGAGGGTCGAAATATCAATTGATCCTTTTAAACTTCTAATGGTTCTAACTTATGTAACAATAATCAAATTAATTCAACATGAAAATTAATATCGCACGGCGGACCATTATAATTTATCGTCGCATGCGAATGTCCCATTAACATCAGCGACACATATATACACGCACAAACAACATACACCTGCATGCATACATATACGCACATATACACACAATAGTAATCGAATTCGTTCCTGATTCGATACGGTTATACGCGTAACAATACTACTCGCGTAGTATGACAGAGTTCAAAGCACTTCAACAATAGAACTCCTTTTACGAGCTAAGCTTCGTTCTATCATCTCGTGACAAAAGCTCGTCGCAAAAATTGCTATCTCACTCTCTTTCTCTTTCTCTCTCTCTCTCTATCTCTTTCACTGGAAATTTTTTTTCTTTTTTCAAATATATATATATATATATATATATATATATATGCTCGTAACTTTGCAATATGCTCACGCACGCTAAGCTTTTGTACACAGATCCTGACTCTTTCAAAAAATTTGCGCGATTCGAAAAAAATGGAAAAAGAAAAAAAAAAAGAAAAAACACATGAATTGCATCCATTGAAAATATACTAACACACGAGATATGCAATTTATTCCAAAATATCTAATAGTTAACGTTGCATCTCTTTTTTTCATACGTCGAGTAATATGAACGATATTCAATGTAAAGGATTATCGTAATTTTCTCTTTCGAAAGGAAAAGAGAGAGAGAGAGAGAGAGAAAGAGAGAAAGAGAGAGAGAGAGAGAGGGAGAGAGGAAGAGAGGGATGGAGAGAGGGAGAGAGAGGAAGAGTGTTTCGTTGTACTTTTACGTGGGACACCTACGTGATCACAAAGGCGATAAACCATAACGTAGTTAACGAGCACCGTCATCATCCAACGCCTCCGCCGTTGGTGGATTAAATTGGTGGATGGATAGATATTCTCACGTAGGACGATAATTATTTTTTCTACATTTACCAATACACATATTTAAATTTCAAAGATTCATTTTTACGTGTTACCAGTTTCGATTGAAAAAAAAAAAGAAAAAAAGAAAAAGAATAAAGCAAGAAAAAAAAAAGATTTAATTATTAAGAATATTTTTCTATTAGTTTTATAAAAAAAAAAAAAAAATTTGATCTCAAAGATGTTTCCGATAAAAAAAAACATCGTAATCGTTATCTCTCACAAGTATCAATCGTGTTAATACTCGGAGAATACTATAGAAATACGATCGTAGTATTTACTTTGTAGAATTCCTAAAGAGCACTCACCCTGAACAGCGCATAGATACTCGTACATCTCCTATGGGGTTATATACTATTTTCCTAGTGTGTTCGATACTTCCACGTATATTCCTACGCAATAACGATGCAAAAAGGGATCAGAATACGCCCGTAAAGGCATCGAAGCGTGCTTCCAACTTTCAGCCATTACATTATTAGCCATCCATTATCCTCCTTGGTTTTCGTGACATTAGTCACGAAAATATTATGTTAACTTAATAATATTTGTCAATATAATCGAAATATTATGTGTCAAGATTATTTAATCATTCTTCTTTCTTCTTTACATTTTTCTAGATAACTATTGCCAATGGAATGATAACTTGACATTTAAATTATTCTCCCTTAAAAAAAGAGAAAAAGAAGAAGAACAAAGGAAAACAAAAAACAAGAAAAAAGAGAAGCAAAATGATCAAGAGCAAAAACCCGTTAAAAATTATCGTCATCGTCATCCCGTTGATTGTATCGGATTTAATAAACGGTGAGTTGTGCGAATCGAAGGATAAATTTCTTTTTGGTCCTTATCGATAAACCATAAAAAAAAAAGAAAAAGAAAAAGGGAAAGGAACGACGAATTTATGAGGGCCAAAATAAAGGTAAAAAAAAAAGAGAGAGAGAGAAAAGAAAGAAAAAAGAATACCTCATGAATTCTCGGATATAACGCGTCGTCGAATATACGTATGTATATATGTATGTCCGTTTTTCTTTTGGAATTTGAAATGGACGATTCAATTGCATTGCTGGACGAATAGCGAGCGTTCCGTATCGACGGCAGGACGCACAGAGCTCGTGGATATGGATCAAATGATGTCACGTATGCTTGCGAAATTGTTTCGCCTATTGTGCGCCCGTCCGTACCACTTATGGCGCGAAAATATGGCGTAGATAAAATCGGAATTCTTCTGTGATCTACTGAATTTATCCCGCGAGGAAATATAACCTGAATCGTTTTTTTTTCTCTTCCTTTTTGTTCTTTTTCCTTCTTTTTTCTTTTCTCTCTCTTTTTTTCTCTTTTTTTTTTTTACCGAAAAAGAAGAAGAAAAAAAAAGAAGTCGACGCGATAATCGTTCCCAACTGACTCATCGGAATTGTTTTCAGCCCAAACAACATGTAACGGAGGCGTTGGCAGAGTTGTTTACGAAAGATTACCTGATCAACAACTTCAGGGATTCGACGACGACGTCGTATGATATTTTTGTGTTTCTTCTCTTTGTTCTCTTTTTGTTTATTTTTAAGAAACAATTCTATTCATTGTTAATACGGTAGATAGGTGAGTATCAAAATTGTACCTGTTTCTCCATTCGCAACAGGTCAGGGACTCTGCGCCACCCTTCAGAGTGTTGGAAAAATGTCAAGAGCTATGTCTGAGAGATAGAACAGCTACCAATAATTTGGTACGAGCATGTACTAGTTTCGACTTTCAACCTGGGAGTAGAATAGCGTCCTTCAGTGGAGCTGCCGAGTATGAAGAGAGTACCTGTTACCTGACAAGAGAACAAGCACAGCCTGAAGGCATTGGAAATCTAATGTTGGTTCCAAATAGTGTTCATTTTACGGAAGTTTGTCTCACGTGTGAGTATTTAGAGAGAAAAAACGAAACAAGAAAAAAAAGAAAAGAGAAGAAGAATTAATAGATAATTTTGATTTCATCAATGGCGATCATCAGTGATTTAAATTCATAAGAAATTTGTTTCATATAATATTAGCGAACAGAATAGAAAGAGAATGTCCAAATCGTCGATACGTTTTCGAAAGACATCCAAGGAAAAAGCTGAAGCTACCTTTGACCGATTTAAAGGAAGTCAGTGCTGCCAATAGAACCGAATGCGAAGATAGGTATCGTTAATAATCATTTCACTTTTCTATTCGACACAAAACATTTTCGCTATTTTTCTTTTCTTTTCTTTTCTTTACTGACACTCGTCCCGTCAGATGCTTGAACGAGTTCAGTTTCGTGTGTCGATCAGCGACATACGATACTGCGTTAAGAAGTTGTTCGCTGAGTCGTTTCACTAGAAGAACTCATCCTGAATTATTAGAGGACGATCCAAATTCTGATTACTTGGAGAACACTTGTCTGAACGGTACGAATATTAAAAAATAAAAATAATAAAAATAAAAATCATTTATATACTTGAAAAATTTGGTCCCACTTATTTATTTATTTATTCTCTTTTCTTTTTATGAAATCAATATAGCCGAACGTCGTTGCGACGGTTTAGCAGTGTTCGTCAAAGAAGAGAACAAACGTCTTCGTGGTCCATTCGAAGTCGATATTTATACGAATCTTACCCTCGACGAGTGTCAGGCACTTTGTCTACGTGCCGAAAAATATTTCTGTCGTAGCGTTGAATTTGACGAACAAACTCGTCAATGCGTTATCTCCGAGGAGGATTCAGTTTCCCAGAAAGATGATATCGGAATCAGTAGTAGTCCTAGTCATCATTTTTACGACTTGGTTTGCTTGGATAATCGTAAGTAATAGATAGATAAATTTATTATAGTTTCGTTTAAGATTATTGCAAAGTGTAATCGTTTGATCTAAAATTAAAAAGAAAAAACCAAAAGAATCATATTGTCGTCCGAAAAAAGAAATATATACAATATACATGAAGTATATATGAAGTAAAATTAATTAAGGTTCAGATTTCATTGGATGAAAGTATCATAAGATATTCTTATCACTTATCATACCAATGCCTACTTACGAAACGTAGATCCGTCCATAGCACGTGGCTCCGAATATCCGGATAGCAGTTCGACATCACATCTATTCTCTGATGGAAGACGACCGGACACAGCTTTTCAACGTTATCGAAATTCTCGGTTAAGTGGAGAATTTCATTCGGAAATAACTGGACGTAGTTTAAGCGAGTGTCTCGATGAATGTCTAAGACAAACCAGTTTTCAATGTCGAAGTGCCGTATATTCCGAACATTATCATACTTGTAGATTGAGCCGATTCAATCAACGTGACGGACATAGGATCATTTATGATGCGGATTACGATTATTACGAAAATCTTATGCGTACGTTTAATCGTTCATTAAACTTTTGATATAAACGTTTATTTTTATTATACAAAAAATATATAAATAAATTATATATATTTTCTGTTTGTTTGTTTCATATTTAAACAGATCAATACTTGGATAGTGATCGAGATAATCCCGGATATAGGCCAGATCCTTTAGGACAAGATACGAATTTTGGTCGACCTTCGTTGGGTAGACCAGGTTAGAAATATCAGCCCCTATAATGATTCTATTTCTAATGAAAATAATTATATTGTTCGATAATTATATTTATGATTTGTAGGATATCCAGACGATTACGACAAAGGTTATTCGGGCACCGTAAAACCAGATCGTTTTCCCGATCGTCATCCAGATCGTTATCCAGATCGTTTTCCAGATCGTTATCCAGACAATTATCCTGATCGTTATCCTGATCGTTATCCAGAAAGATATCCAGAACGTTATCCAGATCGATATCCAGATCGTTATCCTGATCGTTATCCAGATCGTTATCCAGATCGTTATCCAGAGCGTTATCCAGAGCGTTATCCAACACAAACTGATAGATATCCAGACACGAAATATCCAGTAGGTACACCAGGAATAAACGATCAATATCCAGGATCTGGTGATCGTTACCCAATGAACGATCGCTATCCGATAGATCGTTATCCTACTAACGATCGATATCCTATTAACGATCGTTATCCAACAGGAGATCGTTATCCTACTAATGATCGATATCCTATTAACGATCGTTATCCAACAGGAGATCGTTATCCTACCGGTGATCGTTATCCTACTAGTGATCGTTATCCCATTAACGATAGATATCCAGATCGATATCCAATGAGAGGAGATCGTCGACCAATAGGAAGCGACAGATATCCTGTTCCAGAGCCTATTATACCAGAAAGATATCCAATTGGTGGTGGAAGATATCCTACTGCGCCAACAGGCAGATATCCAATTTCTCCAGGACGTTATCCAACGGATGGTGAACGTTACCCAACGGCAATAGATCGTTATCCTGTTCCTGAAGATCCACTGGATAGATATCCTTCTAACGTGGGTAGACCTACCGGAGACAGATATCCTGTAGGTGATAGATATCCTGATAAGGATTACCCTAGTAGGTCAGTTAATAAATCATAAGATATTTTATTCATACACGATGTGTATATATATATATTTAATTAAATATATATATATATATTTAAAATTGAAATTTTGTAATAATATATATTATTAAAAAAATATAAAACATAAATATATCTTTCTATATATAAATTGTATATAATAATATTAGTGTAGTATATACCTATATCTTTTTATTTTATTTATATTATTATAAAATTACAATTTAAAAAATATATGTGTATGTATACATATACATATATTCTTTTTTTATATATAAACATCTTTCAATACCAGGTATCCAGGGAACGGACATGGTGTTTATGCGCACGGATTTATTGACGACGTACGAGGTCCTCAAAATCATCCAGTCGAACGTCCGCATTATGGACCGACACGTCCAGGTGGATACAATGGATATGGTAGCGATTCTGGTGGTATAATCGGTGGTGGTTACATAGGAGAAGGTGGTGTTTACAATACCAGACCATTCGGTACAAGTGGTGGCCCTATAATAGGTCGGCCACCTTTAATCTCGAGATGCGACGAACAGGATAATTTCCGACAAGTTGGACCGCACACAAGAGTACGAAAACCCTTCGTTAGAAGATATACAACAGCTTCATCCTTAGCACAATGTGAGAGAGAATGTGCGGATGCTAGGGATTTCGTATGCAGATCCTTCAATTATCGTCCTTACGCTGCACCTTACGGAGCTGAAAGAGACAATTGTGAACTCAGCGATCGTGATTCCAGAGACATGGACATGGGAAATCCAATTTATTATGACACCGGATCTGATTATGATTTTTATGAAAGAAATAATGGAAGACAAGGTGCTGATGGGGAATGTCTCGATGGTAAAACTTATTAATAAACAACAACAATAATAATAATGATAATTATAATAATAATAATAATAATAATTACTCGATTAAACTCGATAAAGAATAAATAAATAAATAAATAAATAAATAGAGAATTATGAAAATCATCGATACGAAGAAGTACAGCGTCATGGATCTCCCATTCAAACATATATATATATATATATTTTTTTTTTAATTTTCTAATATAAGTCGAGAACAATACAGAACAATCGCGATGAGAAAATATTTTAATTAAAAAAAAAGATTGATAACTAAATCGAACCTCACGAACAATCCTGAAATAATTCATTCATTGTGTAATATGTGTTTAAACAAATTCTATCCCAATAATAAAATTTTGTTCTTTTTTTTTTTTTACTCTTAACAATCGACATTAATTGTCTTATATAAGTTCATTATAAGTACGAGATGTTATCTTATTACTTTTTTTTTTTTTTTTTTTTCTTTACTATTGATTATTTCTTTCAGTGAGTCAAGTTTGTAGCGAGGACGGAATGGAATTTACTTTAAGGACACCGGAAGGATTCATCGGTAGGATTTACACTTACGGCTATTACGATCGATGTTTCTTCCGTGGTAACGGTGGTACAGTGAACGTTCTACGAATCAGTGGGCCTCAAGGTTATCCTGAATGTGGGACACAACGTGTAAGAACAATCACAATCTCTATTTTTTCTTTTTTTTTTAATTTTTCTAAATCCAATACGATATGTCACGATTCATTGAAAATAATTTTCAATTAATTCTTTTTTATGTATATGTATATATATATCTACACATGCAGTACGGAGACACAATGACGAATATCGTAGTGGTCCAGTTCTCGGATTACGTTCAAACAGGACGAGATAAACGTTTCAATCTTACCTGTCTATTTCGAGGCCCTGGTGAAGCTGTCGTCACGTCCGGCTACATCGGTGCCGGGTATGCCAGGTCATATCGATCGAAAGATCGTCTATTGCACCGGAAATAGCAAATGGATTATCTAATTCGTGCGATGGATTAATGCAATGCACATTGTCTTAGATTAGTATTATATAAGAGGGTTATCATCGCGGTTTAAACACGTTCCTGGAATTTTACAGATCCATTATCTGAGTTACATACCTTTGATATAATAGTTTTTCTTAAGAAAAAACAAGAGAGAGAGAGAGAGAGAGAGAAATCTCAAGTATAATCTAATATCTTTTGAAAGATCATTTAATGGAATCTTGATAATCAACGTATATACGTATAAACATAATAATCCTTTCTATACTATATTCAAATAATAAGTTTAATTTAGCTAATGGAAAGCTTTTATGCATTCGTTTCTATAGATCAGGTTCTCCAATACCAATCGAATATCTTCCAGCGGAAAATACTTTGAGTTCTCGAGTGCGTCTGTTGATTTTGTATCAAGGTAGACCTACAACTACCATAGCCGTTGGTGATCCTCTTACTTTCAGATTGGAAGCACAAGAAGGGTGAGAAACAATGAATAAATTTTTCTTTTCTGATCGAATCGTTTAACTTGAATCAATTTGATCGATTTAACTTGTAGATACAATTACGTAACAGACATATTTGCTACCAATGTCATAGCCAGGGATCCTTACTCGGGAAGAAGTGTACAACTTATAGATAGATACGGGTGAGTAAGATATATACGCATATATATATATATATATATATATAAATAAATAAATAAAAATTACAATCTAACATCTATCATCCGTTCTATTTCAGTTGTCCAGTGGACAATTACGTTTTTCCTGGATTGGATCGTCTTCGTGACGGTGACAGTTTGGAAGCACGCTTCAATGCCTTTAAAATACCAGAATCGAATTTCTTGGTATTCGAGGCAACCGTAAGAACCTGCAGGGATGGTTGTCAACCGGCTTATTGTTCAGGCGGTAGTGGAAGAAGCGAACCATCTTTTGGAAGACGTCGAAGAGATATAAGTAATGATACGACATTGATGGAAGAAGAGCTAGCTGAGACCAGTACGATTATTGAGAAGGATACTAATGTCACGATTATGTCAAATTCAACGTATGTTATGGGTACTCGATCGAATAATGAAGAAGATGACGAGGAGACCGAAGAAGAACATGTCAGAGAGATGATTGAGGTAGATAAATATTTAATATACTGGATAAGAGATCAGATAATTGTGATGAAGGTGAAAGATTCCTTAACAAATTTTGATGTACATGATTATTTGCTGTTATTCTTCGGTTATTTTTCTTTATACTTTTTTTAGGTATTAGATTCAAGAATGGACATCGAAGAAGAGGAGACTACGGTAGAGAAACAAAGTGCAATTCTTGAGACAGTTTGTATAGCTCCAAACGAATATTATGGTCTAGTTACAGCAGTTGGCGTTTTGGTAGTATTATTGGCTTCAGTAGTATTACTTTCTATGTTAGTTTACAGGTAAATAGTAATAAGTTTTTATAATATCGTTTACTAAACTATCCAATTATCTATTTTTATCGTGATAATAATCATTACGATAGGAAACATGCGTATTCCGTGATTATAAAAAATCGAAAAGTTGATAAGGCTAGTAATCGTAGTAACCATTCTGATGATGCAACCTACAGTAGCCGAGTGAATAACTTTTCGTTTATGAGAAGTGGACTGCAAAAACCGTTTCAATCCACGTATGGAATTCATATTTTTTTAATTATGATATATATATATATATATAATTTATATATTATTTATACATATATGATATAATCTTTTTAATCGTAAAAAAGAAAAGAGAAAAAGAACCATCATTCTTAAGAAATTAATTTCATTCATTCATTGATTCATTGATTCATTGATTCATTGATTCATATGATTTCTGTTATTCGTAGATCTATATCAAGATCGATGAGCAATATCATTGGACAACGTATGAATTCGTCTTCGACAGCATTAGAAGGTGCCGTTGGTTTATCAACTGCTAGAAGATCAGGATTTGATCCCAGCGAACCAATTTATACAGATCCTTCGCTTTTCGAAGTGACTCGTTGTTCACAGAGTATGTCGAAACAAGCACTGAACGATAATTTTCATCTTATGTAAAGAAACAAGAGAAATCTATGGATTCTCTGGAAAAGAAAAAAAAAGGAAAAAGAAAAAGAAAAGAAACACAAGAAAACACGAAAGAAAACATATCTTCCATTCATACGTTTTCATGAATTTTAATAATACTTTTAATAACGTAAGAACAAACGATGCATTTAAACAATGATCAAACTCGCAGTATGACTAGGTACGTATAAAAAAAAAAGAAAAGAAAAAATAGAGCAAATATTTTTTTAACGAAATTACTTACTAAAAATTACCCTACTAATTAAGATTAAAACTGTTTTAATACCGAATAATCACTGCCGAACGTTCATTATACAGAATCGCTGAAAACAAAATTCATGAAAAATATGATTAATATTTGATGGATCTCCCTCGTTAATCAAAAAAGAAATCCGTTTCTCTTTTACGCATACAAATTTTCGATATAAAAATTCAATCTATAAAAACCGATAAATCGTATATGTATTAAATATCTACCGTATCGTTCTAATACCATTCTAATTTCAAATGCCCTCTTTTCATTTCTATCATAATTATATTATTACATCATACGTCGCTTTTTCAATACCTATGAATACTCTTACGATTGTTCCAAAACTGCAAATATGAAAAGGAAACATTAGTTGTCCCTTTTTTTTCTTTTTTTTTTTCACGAAAGAAACATAAGCATTATATTTATTACGATTATACCGCAATAGCATTTATAAATATTTTAAATAAATTGATATTATATATTACGTTATAATCAACTGATGGCTATTATATACTAAAAAAAAAAAAAAGGAATGAAAGAAAAAAAAAAAGAAGAGAAAAGACAGAAAGAAAGAAAGAAAGAAAAAAAGAAAGAAAGAACGATGTTGAATTGATATCTTTTCAATCTTCCTTTATCCTCTCAAGCTTGTAAGTAAAGAAAAGCATTCTAAGCCTAGCTTCTTCTTTACGATAATGAGCCTCCTCCAGTTTGATTCTAGCTTCTTCCTTTAACATCGCTGCTACGTCGACCTTAATCTGAGCCTCTGAGAGTGCAAGAAGTTGCAATTCATCTTCCTTTTGCAAAGATCTTTTCGTCTTACGATGATGATGAAGATCATTTATCCGTGAAGGAGAAGAAACAACAAAGCTTTGAGTCGTATTGGATCTATAAGCTAATTGACTAGGTTCCATCGATTCTTCTTCGTCCGTTGATCTATGATCCATGATCGATAGATCGTTCGTTCCTCGACAATCAGTTGACATTGTTCCTTGCGATGAAATTATACAACCTGTTTGTTTACAACCAATTGCATCTTGTAACCCAGAAATATGTTTTGATGTATTACCTGATATAAATATAATTCAATTTGAAATTTCAAATAAAGGCGGGAAATAATGAATAGCAATATATATATAGGTATATATATATATATGTATACATATAATGTATGTACGTATCTATGTATGTATGTATGTATGTATGTGTATATACCATTAGATTCATTGGATGTATTATCAGCTTCCTTTTTTAAATTCATATTCACAGGTTTCGAAGCGCATACACTTTGCAAAGTAAAAGGTTCGGAATCTTTTGGTTCAAAGACTACGTTAGGCGGTAAGCAACCATTTCCGCTAGTCGGTGGTACTTCCGGTCTCTGTTTCTCATAAACATTTCCGTTTTCCCAAGAGGAAATCGACGATTGTGTAAAATCCTTTGATAATTGACAAAAACTTTTCGAATTGTTTCTAAATAGATATTAATTGAAAAATTTTAGGTTAGATTATTCCAGAGAACAAAGATATTTTTTTTTCTTTTTCTTTTTTTTTTTTTTTGGTTCCTTTTTTTCTTTTCCTTTTCCCTTGGCTTACAATTAATAAATTTGACAAATGTATTGAACATTAATTACCGCGTTTTTTTCTCCTCGCGATTTCTTTTACAAGCTTTCATATTTTCCCAACAACGTCTTAGCTGTACAGCCGAACGTGCACTTTGTGGACCGACCATCGAATTATATTCTTCAGCTAATTGTGTCCAAGCTGATTTTCTTTTACACATTGATATTGGATCAGATTTTCTATCCTCGATATCCTCGTATTTGTTTATCAAAGTTATTAAAATTTCTCGTTCCTCGAAGCTATACGTCTTTCTCGTGCCTTTCAACGATACGGAAGCCATTTTGTCGTAAGAAAAATTATCGAATCGATCTCAATATATTTCATTGTTTAACACTTGTATAGGGTGAATACTGTAAATTATAACGTAATTAATATAAACAAGTAATACGACATATTATAAGAGAAAAACGTGATCGTCGATTTACGAAAAACATTCGTATCGATACCGCAGCGCGCTCTATGAGAAAAATATTGTAATCGCGCGAAATATAAAAACGTTTAAATTCAATCGAGATTTTAATAATACACGTTATTAATGGAATTATCTTTGAATCAACATCTTTGAAGAAACCTTCTGTATAATTCTCAGTCGAGATTGTGTTGTTTAACAAATAGAAATTCGATGATCGTAAACAACATGAATGGTGGTCTCGTCCTTGATTTACCTCTTCTCGATCGGTACACAATCAGTCTATTATTGTATTTCGAAGTGTGAACATAACTGCTCCTGCTTTGGAAATTATTCGTATCGTTTAATCAGTTGTTACATTTTCTAATTAAGAGAGGTAAGATCAACTTGTAATATTTTTTGTATTAATATTAATTATACGTTTATAATCAATCGTCTAATTAATTTTTCTATTATCAATGTTTCCAATTTTACGTATACATTAATTCAACGATTAACTTTATCTTCTTCTATATTTCATTTTTAACATTTATTTTATTCTCTGATTCTAATTTCTATTTTCTTTTTTTTTCTTTTTTTTTTTTTTTTTTTTTTTTGCACTACGATACTTTTTCTTTTTTTGACATTATGCATAATATATTAATGATAACAATTGGATCGTTTATATGTTATTTTTCAATTGATAAATACAAATTTTGTTCAATCGAAAAATTGATGGTATTAGAGAAATAAGTCTGAAAATATATTAAGTATAGGTGCTTTTATTTTAGTATTGTACAATAATTCGATTTGCATTCGAATTTTAATGATAATACTTAATATATTCTAAGAACTTAAAATTCATAACCTTTATATATACATATACATACATACATCATACATACATACATATATATGTGTATATATATATACACATACATATAATACATACATATATATATATATACATATATACACATGTACACACACAGGCGAATACATACATATGTATATACAAAAATTTTTTTCTTTTTGGGTTATATACACGTATACGTATATAACTTTAATATATGTTGTCTCATGTGTATTATATGCAATAAATTTCTATCATATATATATTTTATATATACATATGTGTATATATATATATATATATATATATACACATACATACATACACACATATATATAATATATATAATAATAATTATCTTATTAAACTTATAATATAATAAATACATCACATTTAAGGAGAAGCAGACCTTATTACCACAAAATTGTAGGCCTTTGCAAAGATTTTTTTCTAATCGTATTTCTTATTTACATAGATCATTATTTTATTTATTTATTTATTGATTTATTTTAGAAACTATTATTTAGTCATTTGAGCATTTGTTAACGTTATGTCATGATAGTTGCAACGTTACATCATAATTGATATCTCTGAATTTAGACAATAGAAATTTGCGTTGAAACAAGTGCATGCATAAAAAAGAAAAAAAAAATCTATAATTAGACATTTAGATACATAAATTGCACATTGTGACAATACAAATATAGTAACTTCACATCTATAGGAAAAATAGTCACTTACATTGCTAGAAATAAAGCATAATGTGAAATGAAAAATTAGTCGCATTTGTACTGTACACATCTTTTATAGAATAATTCTCAAATTGTCAGATGTTAAACCTGATAATTAATAAAGTAGGCAATGTGATAAAACTGTCCAACGCATACTACAGCTTCTAATTAGTATATCATTAACAATTATTACTATAGAAAAACAGAAGTACTGTGAAAGCGTTAAGAGAACAGAGACTATATATTTAACTATACAATATATGAGTCAATGATTATGAATAAAATGATCTAAATCATATATTTATGGTTTTGAGATATTTTGACAATTAAGTTGGAATTATTTCAAAATAATTTATCTATAATGACAATTAGAAAAAGTAAATATATTTATTCTTGAAAAATTATTCTTTAATGTAATTTTATTATTTTTAGAATAGCGTGCGATAAAATGTCTTGTAATATCTCGAATGAATTAGACCATTTTCATAATCAATGACTCATACGTAAGTACAAAATCGTTGCGAGTATTCATACAAAATCGTTTACACAGTGATATTTATAAATTCCTTCATATGAATATATTGAACCTTATTTTCATTTTAAAACAATGTCAATAGAAAATGAAAAAACTAAAAGTCCACGAATTAACGAATAAACTAAAAGTAAAAAAGCGATCATGATTAAAAATTCGACATGACAAAGAACATTGAAAAAATTATTTCTCTTGCGATTGTACTTTTTTTTAGTAATTTATATACATCGTTGTACGAGGTACATAACACATAAATCTTTAATTAGTCCAACAATGCTCTCTGTTTCTCTAACGTATTTTCATTAAAGATATTTCAAAAATATCTAAGTACGGGTACGATAGTAGAGACTATATATGTGTGTGTATATATATATATATATATATATATATATATATACACATATATATGTATGTATATAATATATATATATATATACATACACACACACATTATTATTAATGTACGCGATTTTAATTTACATTTCTTATTTTTTCTTTCTTTATTTTTTTTTCTTTTTTTCTTTTTTTTTTTTTTTATTGTGTTAAATCTCTTTTTCTTTTCTTTAAATCCTTTTTTATCATCTCTAAAAACGATCATTATCTCATGAAATTAATTATATTATACATTTTTTTAAAAACGCATCTCTATACAGATAGATATATATATATGTATATATATACATACATACATACATATATATACTCGTATTTAAGTTCTGTACAAACGTACATGTGCGCATTTATTATAGATATATATATATATATATATATATATATATATATATATATATATATATATATATATATATATATATATTCTATTGCTGCAATGAAAGCTATTATTATATACTACTTCGTATGTATAATCCATCGTCTTTGCGCCAGACGAAGAAGAAATCCTAAATTTACGTCGGTCTCATCGTTTTTCTATTACTCTAAAATGTCCCGTTTTTCAAACTGCGGGTAAATAACGCATGGTCTCGTTTTGTACTTTAATAAACATTAGATAATAGAATCATTGGTGTTTTACTTAAGGACTCTAAAGATATTCGTCCTCAGGCTTGAACGCTTTGAGACAGAAAGCATTTGAGTACCAAGAACGACACTGGTCCAGAACTTCTTTTGCTTGTTTAAAACTCGTCAAATACTGTACGAGGATATAAATTTTATATATTATTAATAATAACTTTATGTATGATCTATAGCTTTTCTCTTAATGGGAGAAAAAGAATAACAGAAATAAAAAAGAAATAAACAAAAAAAAAAAAGAGAAAAATAAGATAAAATAGCCCAATGGTAAGAAACGAATGTGAATAATGATCAATGGCTCTCTCTCTCTCTCTTTCTTTCTCTCTTCTCCCTCCCCTCTCTGTGTGTATGTGTATGTGTATGTGTATGTGTATATACTTAATATGATGTGTATGAATGAAGAAATTTTAATTATCTGAAATAATGTTAGGCATTAATCATCATTATCACTCAGCCTTATTAACATTCGATGAATATTATTTACAAGACTGTATATCAACTGTATACTCGTTGATGCCTGCTTAAAGGTGACTTTGAAAACAATGCAAAGGTATGCAAATACGTATATGTACATATTACTAATGAAAATAAATGAAGAGCTACCAATGGGTTGGTTGTTTGGCTATTTGGTTGGTTGGTTGGTTGGGTTGGTTAATTGGTTGGTTGGTTGTTTGCATCCATTCCTGTAGGCTCGTTAGCGTGAGGTGGACGGCATTGGATTAAAGTGACTGGAGATATTACTGCGGTATGTTGGAGCCATATACCTTCATTATAATATAACAAATCATTAGACTTCTAATAACATTAAATAAATTTCACTCTTCATAGGACACATATATATACACGATCACACACACACACACACCACAAGCACAAGCACACGTATACATACATATATGTATATATTTACCTATTTCGACTTTTTACACTTCGAACGCATTGACCTTTCCTTTGTAATTTTCCATGTTGTTTACAATACTGACGTACTAATCGTTAGGAAGGTATACCACCATTACTACTATTTGTAATTTCTGCTTGACTCATTGAGTCCGTGGAAATGCCTCCTTTACTTTCTATACTATGACTAAAATAATTCACATACATATACATATATACATTTACTACAATATATATATATATATTCATCTGTTTTAAATCTGAAAATTAAAAGAAGGAAGAAAGAAAAAAAAAAAAAGGATAAACTCTCCTTACTCTCTGCGCATAAAAGAAGTGCCACGTGAATCATCTGTGTCGTCTGAGAAAGTACGTATATTCATACGATCATTTCCGTAATTAGTAGATTTAGATTTGATGGATGTATTATCTGAACTGTGTCCATCGCTTACGACACGTTTAATTTTTTGAGATGATGCTTCGTTGCTATTCGCAATTTCATTTTCTTCGACCGGAGGACACGATTTTACCATTGCTTCTAAACAATTAACAAACAGCTCCGCACTCTCTGCCGTACAATTGCACTAAAAATGATTAAATATTATATTAGTCATTTCTAATGACATATGTATACATCTATATATATATTATATACATTTATTTACGTTCGAATATGGCCCAGCAAATCTCCATAATCCACCAAAACCATAACTTTGTAAATAGTGAAGCTGCTGTTGACTTGTATCTTCGCAAGCAATCATGTTTTGTATGATTGCTTGTACAGCGTTTAAAATGGCTTGATCATGACAGGAAGACAATACAGTGTTAATTTTTGCATCGAGTAGATTGTGTCTATAAACAATATAATGAACATTGTTTAGTAACAGTTTAAACGTGATAAATTGTGATTTTCATTATTCTAATGAGTGACATCTTACATTACAGGAAAAACTTTTGGAAAGACCACCGATGCCTCTGCTAAGTACTCATAGAGAATACGCGTTTCATTTTCATCCGTTGAGTATTTAACCAAAGTTGCCAAAACAGTGAGAACCAGGATTTGCGTAGGGAAATCCGTTAATACTTCAGGATCAAGTAACACGTTATTTTCATTACTCACGCTCACTCTAGCACTACGATTCTTTAAAAAAGATAACATTGTTAAGATATTTTGTTTAATATATATTTTATTAATTGTTATATTTTGATAAATATCATTGTTCTGTGTTTATAAAAGAAAAAATGTAATGTTATCAGATAATAATAATAATAATAATAATAATAATAATAATAATAATAAGTACCTTTGGCTCTGAATCATCGGTTGGCTTGGTTTCCTTTGCGGTGGGTACAGAGAAGGATCGCTGCGTTTTAAATAAAATTCGGCCAGTCTTGTTAGTGAGACGTGCATCGTTGATTTTGACGTATCGTTCGATGAAGTGCGACACGCGTTAGTAATAAGTTGCATGGTGTATTATGCAATCCGGATATAGGCAGGCACGGGTACACACAATGAGAGAATAAACAAAGATAAATCAAGGAACACCAAACACATTGTGGGTGGTACATCGGAACAATCGCGATCGTTGTTGGACCATAGACAATTTCTGGCATTTATGTAAACATTGTGAAAAAAAAAAGTAATAATAAATAAATAAAGAAAGAAAGAAAGAAATAAAGAAAGAAAGAAAGAAAGAAAGAAAGAAATAAGTGAACAAATAATTACATAAAATATTGGTGTAACATCGATGCCGCCTAATCTGTCATATTTTTAATTAAACACATGCAATCTGCAGTCACATAACAACGCAACTTATTATTATATACGATGATTCTAATTTGTTATATTTGCCAGAGAAATACTATAGAGGGAATTAAACGATTATGTATATCGTTTATAACAAGAGGGAAGTAAATCCGATCTTGGTACATTAAACAATTACATAATATATAGCATTTTGAATGATGACAAAACAGTTTATATTTGTATGACATAAAGTGATAAATAGAAGCATAGAATAAATAGAAGTTATATATATACCTGATGAGCGGAGTATTGTTTCTGTTGCTTCGCTTGAGTTAGCGCAGATTGGTCTAGAAGATCCCAGGACTTTTGTCTTCGATTAGTTGGATTGCTAGTATTTCCAGGTGCATCCTACGAATAGTAAAATGTTAGAATACAGTTAGATGTAATAGAAAAATTTATTACATATATATATATTTCTTACCGTAACATGAGATACCAAAGAATCAAGAAAATCTGTACTACCAGATTCTGTATTATTCTTATTAAGAGAATGTCTGATATGACATCGGCTTCTGACTTCCTCTGACACAGATACTAAAGCTATAAAAAAAAAAAATGATTATATAGAGAATAGTTAACTGACAGTTTCATTTATTTTTTTTTCTCTATAAATATTTTAGAAAACATACCAGCTAAATAAGCCACACTCTCTGGTGATACTTCAAATTTATCTCTTCTATATGGTTTAGCTACAATAGCTAATAGCATAGTTAATACTCTAGCTGTCCTTGTTACGGTTGTTGGAGTGGGATGTCTATATCCTTTCAAAAGATGTCCAACTAATGCAAAATGAAAGTTAGATTTAAATGATAATCCTACTGCATTGTCCAATTGTTTGAAATGTCCTTCCAGTGGTTCACGCATCGACATCATTACTCGCTCTAAAGTCTTCAAAAAATTAATTTACAAAATGTTAAAAAAAAAAAAGAAACTAATAAACATATATTGATAAATGAGTGAATAATATTTCAAACCTTGTCATCAAAAGTACCCTGAGAATCAAGAGTGTGTAAATTTTGTTCGAGAAGAGCCAAACCAGATGCATATAGAGATGCTTCATCCAATTGAAGGACAGATGTGGCCACCCAAAATAAATACCTGTGTATTGGCGATTCCTAAAAAACAAAAAAAAAAGCATAAAAAAGAAATTATTTAAAGCATTATAAAAAGAAAACATAGATATAAATTATAAATAAATGAAAAGAATAATAAAAAAATAATAATATACAGACATAATACTTACAGGCCTAAGAAGTGGTTGTAAGCGCGTAAGACACATCACGATTGCTTCCAAAAGTGTAATGTCATTAAAACTTTCCAAAGCTTTCACTAATATCCTTAACAATTGTTTCATATCCTGATCGTTAATACTTTTACTTATACAACCAAAGACGATTAAAGCACGCGGTTGTAGAGCAGGATTAAAACAAAATGCAAAACTCTTAGCCAAAGATGTCCACGTTTTAAGCCAATCACAATTGAGAATATCTCTCATACAAGCTTCCATTATTTCAAGAAGAGCATCAGTAATTACTTCCAAATTCGTTAAAGACAATCTTTCTCTGTCCTGTGTTCCACAAACGTTTCGTTCGTTTCCATAACGTTTCTCGTTCGAGTAACGATGAGTAGTTCTAAATGCTGTTACAGCCGCAGACTTTACTTTGCTAATACCAAATAGAAGATAAAATTTAGGTAAAGAAAATTCATCTAGGCTCATCCTTAATATTCTGTGCGTATCTTCAGAAAATTGTGGCGAGCTGCAGGTACATAGAGAATGTATACTATTGATAACTAAACCATGAGTAGAGGCTCGCATACTCAGACTTCCAGAACATACTAAAAAAGTAACTGTGTGAAAGAGATATGGTAAATTTTTTCCCACGTCTAAACAATTATTAAATGATAGCATCAATAAATAACGCGCTAAAATAGCTATGCTGTGCCACATTTTGTGTTGCTCGAGAGAAGGTGTTGGCGAAGTGCAAGTTTTATCAACCACTCTGCATAATCTTCCAATTACTTTCTTGGCTACCAATTGAACATTTCCAGAAGCAAGAGCCACAGCTGTATCCGCTATTATTTCAACTCTCGGCGAGCCCAATTCGTTTCCAACGCTACGTTGAATAAAATTATCAAGAACCGTATCTATTAATTCGGGTAATCTTCCAATGGTGCTCCAGATTTTAGCTTGGATACTTGGATACATTTCGACCTCTTTGATCGTTAATGTAATAAGTTTTTCTATTATTTGCGATACTTGCTTCTGACGTTTGCCACCTTCGTCGTTTGGTTTATAAAACTTGACCAAATTCTTCAACCATGGCGTCATGTATTCCAAACACAAATGTTTTAATTCGATGGTAGACACTCGAAATCCTTGAATACATTCCTCGAGAAATTCAAGAGTTAAATGTGGATCGTTTGCGGCTAATGTCTCGCTGAGATGTTTAATAAAAATTGTATTGTTCGATGGTATACATAAACCAGAGGTTTCCAATAGTTGACCTTCAATTTTTAAATCAAACGTTGCCGTTAATGCGCACAATTGATTGTACGCGGCCGTTCGTAAGTTTGGATCAGAACTGCCAAGATTTAATAGAGCCATATTTAATAAGGTACCAGGCACGTCTTTAGGTCGAATCTTAGGATGAACTGACATAGAATCTGGCTGTGATAATTCCCATCTATTCCTTATGTGAATTATAGCTTGCACAATGCTATCACAGTCATTGTGAATAAAGGATAATGGACCAGCTTCATTGGATATAGTAAGGGTAAACTGATTGTCATCTACCAATGAAACTTCTTCTATTTCTGAGGCGTAATAAACGTCATTTAAGAGAACGGAATGTGATAATACTTTACATTTCTCGGCAGAGGTAATTTGTATAGCAGTTGGTCCAACCTTTATGGAAACTTTAGTATCTTTATGGGATAATTTCAAAGCACTGGTAAAAACTTTCAAGTCTTCGTCAAGAGACAAAGTTGCTCCGGGTAATTTCTGATGCTCCATGTCGATAACGTCATTTAAACGACCAGGCCCATCGATGAAAACTACTTTACGATTTCCCTTCAAAGGTGCCAGGATTCTATCATGAAATTTTGTATATTCTCGTACCCAACTATTACAATTATAAATGTACGCAGCGTGAATGTTTTCATAGGCGACTGCAGGCAACACGTAAAACCACTTTTGTAAGAATTCCGTTCTAAATCGATTATCGGAACAAGTATGAGTGAAATCAACAACCAATTCGAATGGTGAATGGCAAAATGGCTTTAAAGTAAGGATGACGTGGTATATTAACAAATCGCTATTAGTTTCTCCGATTCTATAAAAAAAAAAAGGACGATAGTGTTGTAATATCAAATGTCAAGGATAAATCAATATAACAAAAACTACGTACTTATAACGTCTTGCAATATAATAAAATACTGGATAGCCTTGTTTGCTTGTTCCTGCTTGATAAAATATGTTCAAGCTTTTGATACTTTTAAACTCATCCAATTCGTGCATGTTATGTTTCACCATGATTTCTTCAAAATTAGTCGACGACATATCAATGCTTGACCATCGAGCGTAAGATGAAAATAATAAACTGTTGAGAAAGTAGGATTAAAGAGATCTGAATTATAAACGTATATAGAAATAATTGATAAATATATTATTCATATTTCTAACTCACTGAGAATCGACTGGTTTATGTTCTGGAGGACCAAGATATGCCAATAATGTAGCCATTTTGTCAAAAGGTCTTCTACCTACAGCTTTGTGGTCCCTACTACTACTTAGATAGTCACCAATTCGTTCTTGATGATTCCACAAAAGTCTATGCAAAGCTAAAACATTTGCATCGGATACAAAGGACATAGGATGGCTGGTTTGATCAACCGTTTCGCAATCCGATGCTATTTGTATGAAAAATCTTCTGCCTATTTCAAAGTGTGCTCGAAGAAAATCATTGAAAGGTAACATATGTTGTTCTTTACTGAATTCAACGTGATTTGCTATATTTTGCAATATCTTTGACATCAGCATGAGACCACGTTTGACTTGTATCGGTACTGGTTTATTTACTATTCCCATTTCTTGAGGCGACACTATAGCTGGATTAATGAAACGTAAGAATATCACCGTTCCAACAGCACCGATGTTATTTTGTGGACACTGAGGAAATCTTTTACTGAGTACTTGATATAGACAGTGACACATCGAGCGCAATTGTGGAGGAAATCTAAAAAAAAAAAAAAAAGAAAAAAGATAGAAATAAAAATAAAAAATAAAGAATAAACAAAATAGAAACTAAAAGAGTAATAGCGAAATAGCTAACTAAAATATAGAGCAATACGACATATTAAATTATACTTGAGCAAAAAGCAATATCTTACCTATCGGCAGAGGATACTATGGCATCAAATACTTTTTGAGTCAGTGCAATCAAATTACGTCCATTTTGTTCTATATCTTCATTCGCGTCTATTCTTGCGTTATCAACTTCAAATCCTGTTGTACAGTCGTCAAGCAAAGGCCTAATCAATGGTTCTAATAAACTTTGCAAATAACTAGCGCCATAAATCTTGAAACAAAATGCCATAATTTTACTCCCAAGACTGTTGCCACGAAAAAGCGTTTGCATACAATCAGATACTTCAACTTCTCGATAAAACATATTCCATAACAACGGCGATAGCAAGTGTTTTGCATCAAATAAGGTTACGAAAACGCGTGCCAATTCGTCCATCTGGTTTGTTGTTACTACATTAGCTAATGCCATAGCGATAGGTAATTCTCCTTTATCACTGATCATTGTAACTAATTGAACTAATTGCTCAAATCTATCAGCCAATACTGTTTCAGCAAGTGTATCAAATTCGGTTCCTTGTTGTAGAATTTTTGTCAACACTTCCATAAAAGCTGCTCGTGTTTGAAGATCCGGATTGTAGCCTAAACCTAAGGATTGCAATCGAAATTTAGAGAGAGGAAAAAAGAAAGAAAGATATTGTATATGCTAAATATATCTATAAGAATTATATTTACTTATAGAATGCATCAAGCCACTATCAATATTTGCACTGAGAAGATTGCTCATTGCTTGTATTGTAGCATTACGTAACGTAGACAATTTGCCGATTATTTGTGGTTGTCGTGACACTACATCTTTCTCATCGGCTGCCCCATCGTTACATCCATTTAACAAATTCATGAAAAGTGTAAAATACTTAAGAAATAATTGTGACTTTGCTTCCATGGGATCACCACGATCGGATTCTTCAGGTTGAAGAGGAAGTCCACGTAACAATGCTCCTACTGCTTCCATACACGCTTGATCCAATTCCCTGAATTATTAAATGAAATTCAACAAGTGTGATCTCTATAAGACGTTTTAATTAACTAGTTTATTTTGAATTAATTTCACCATATTATATTATACTTGTATTATATTTTGCCATACCTTGTAATAATCGTAACATCAGCACCACTGGGCGGAGCTATTTGATGCGTAGCGCCCATTATCCAATCGGTCAGGTATTCCACTAATTTATTTCGAAATTTCATCTCTTGTCGAAATGCTAAATCGTCGCGCCTTTTCATCATCGCTTCGACGAGCTGACACAATCTGGTCTTAATATGAATGGAATGTACCGACATATCCAAATGTCTAACGTATCTAACAATTGCTAATGTCATTCCTTCTATACTAGTCATTCCAAGATATTCCGATGGTTGATCAGTTTTAGAATCCAATACATTCTTCATTATAAAGATCGTATGGTCGATAAATTGTGTATTAACATCTAATACAATGACTCGCCCTTGATCAAAGAATTTTTCTACTATACTTTTTATTTGGTCAAATAGTATTGGATATAAAGCAGGGCTCATTTCGTGACCGACTAATTCCTGAACATGCTTTTGTATTTGTGCTCCAAACTTTTCATTATTATATGTTAATAATCTGAGAAGATTGAATACGAATTGTGTAACTAGACAATATTGTACATCCTGACTGACGCTCGATAAACAAGGTATCGTTTCTAACTGCTTTGCTGAGCCCTTTTTAGGTTCAGGATTTGGTGGTAATCCAGAAAGCAATCTATTGGAACAACGTTTTTGTAAACACACTCCACCTAATGCACAAAGAAACCCTGTCATATATGCCCATTCGTTAATTTGTTCATCTAATTCATGTTCCGAATTTTGATGAGAAGATCTTCTCATCAAGCTCTTTCCAGTACTACGATGAAACGATTCAACTTGACCATCTTCCGTCTTTGTTTTGGGATAATTAGATAATTGTCGTAACATTGCCTCCCAGTTTTTATACGTTTCTTCCCATGCCTAAATACGAATAATATTATTAATCAAATCGTTCCGCTTCAACGTTTCGTCTAATAAAAATAAATCAAAATACGTACAGGTTGAACACCATTTACACAATGTTCAATTTTTCTCAACAAGGCCATAATCCTCTTCTGTAAAGCAGCTCGTCCTAAAAATTAATTCTAAACAGTCTCTTATTTCGTTAAATAGTAAATATAAAATCTAACAGAAGAATGACAAGAAAAAATGCAAAGAAAGAAAACAATCTTATTCCTTTAAGATGGTTTAGACAATTATTCGTTCATATGCAAACTTACCATGATTATGTTCATGATTATTTATTCTACTATCCCCGCTGGCTGTTACAAACATAAGTTCTTTAATATTTCATTAACTTTCTTTTTCTGGTATTTGTATCTAATCCTTCTTGTTCAACGACTAATTGTGCACAATGTTGGAATTACATTGAGTGTGAAACTCACCAGTGGTTAATATAGTAGAAGCTTGAGCTAATTCAATATATAAATGATAATTGGGAAGTAGGCACGTCACAGTTACTTCATCGCTACCACAGCGAATCTCAGCTTCTTCGCACAATAATGCAAAACATGACATAGATACCAAGACAGCTTCCATATCAATGCTCCATAAATACATAAAGAGGACAACCTATATAGGAAAAAAATTAAAAAAAAAAAAAAAAAAAAATAAATACTTCGTTAATACGCAATTTTTTCACCTCGAAAAAGAGAACGTGTACTTGTTCAAATATATAAAACAAACCTCAAGTTTAATGTGCGCTTGCTTACACGTAGCAATTTGACTACCCACGTTAGCATAATCTTTATTTTGCGAGAGAAACCCATTTCGACAAATTAAAATCTCTCTAAGCCATTTCAATATACCGGTATAGTTGAAAATTTGATGTTGAATAAGTTTTTCAGAAATTGAAGAAAGTACTTGAGAACTAATGTCCCAAAAAGTCTCCATTGGAGCTTCCGGATTCCATGCTTTGATTTTGTCAGGATGGTGTAATACTAACAATGCTTCCATTGCTTCATTAGCTATATCTAGCATCGTTGTTTGATGGACCAAAGTAACAAGACCATTGATCAATTCTAACGTTGAACTTTGCATTTCATGTCCAGCTTTACCTTGATTCTAAAAAAAAAAAAAACATTGAATAAACGTGTTATAAAAGGATATACGAATTATTTTACGTATGTGTTATATACTACATTTTATGATACGTACATTCAACATCAACATGGGATCTGCGTGAATAAGTCGTACCATACATAAGAGCAAATTTTTGTAACTAAAAACCTCTTCCCCTCTATCCTTGCATTTACTTTGTTCTTTTCCCTTGAGAGTTAAGCTTTGTATCATTCGCAACGGCGTGTGCGAATAACTCTGCGTTACTTTGTTCAATGTATCGGTAAACATATTTCTAAGTTCCGTACTTCGCGAATATACCAAATCTATTTGAGGCCACCATGGGAGTCTTGATTCTGTCACGATTCTGAAATATAATTTCGAATAAAAATAAATATTTGTATGAACGGTACAACTATGCGATTTAACAAAATTATCTGAATACATTCAAGTCTTACTTGTATAACGAACTGACCAAGACGAATTGGTATGTCAATGGAAATTCAAATGTAAGTACTTTATTATTATTTGGTTTTATACGGAAGCAGCTTACAAAACAATCTATCATTAAATCAACATCTTGAGCAATATAATTTTGTCCACGAGAGAATTGCTTGCAGGGATTAAACAACAGTACCGTTAGATCATTCATTACTTGTTGTACTAATTTAAAAATGACGTTATTGGAATCCAAATTATTTGTATACGTGGATGCTTTACAAAGCTTAACGCACGTTACAGCGGCAGCTTCTACCAAATGTCTACTGGAACTGCCATGAGTTGCCAAACCTTGTTTAATACTAGTTATAAATTGTCTCTTTTTTTCATGTTTCTGTGAAATAGATATACCAGTATCCGCATTGACAATCTCTTCCAATACTTTAGGCGATAATACTAGCAACATAATTTGCAGCGGCCAAAGAGCAGCATTTCTTCCTTTCTTATTATCGACGTATACATCAAGAATATCAAAAAGTTCTTCGCATGCTTTAGCCAAATCCTCGTTAGGTCTCCTTTGAATATCAGCAAATTCATGCGGATAAGTATCCATCCAATTCCAAATTGCTTTTTCCAATGAATTCATAAGAACCAGATGAGCAGATTTCTTGAGTTGTTTAAATTTTTGTATAGTTTCTATAAAAGGCAGAATTAATATAGAATTAATATTTACATTTCAAAGTATGTGTACGTAGAAGTACACATATCCAAAGAAAGACAGAAAGTAAAAGTATCATACCATTCAAAAGTTTTGTTAATCTATACACGTCAATGTTGATATGCTGAATTAATTCGATGTCGCTATAATCCGGATTTTCATCACCGCAATTAGATAACTCTTGCAGTCTGGCAGATATTCTATTAAAAACTGCGCTGAAAAAGTTTAGGCTCAAGGCAAATAGTACTTTGCTAGCCAAGTTTTTAAGATGCGCATGTTGAGGGATATCATTTGGTATGTCTAAGAAGCAATAACATTTTATATAAAAAATGAAGTCATATAAAAAATTGATACAAAGTTAAAAGAACGATAATGCAAATGACAAATAGAATCGTAATCACCTATAAACTGGCATATCTCTCTAAGCAATAACTTTACATTCATAGCCTCGTCGTATTTCGTGGTGTCTCTTGGTTGATTAACAAGACATTTTTCTAACGTATCCAAAACGATGATAATAGATTCATAACATTGACGATCTTGATCGGTACGTGGATTTCCGATAGAAGGTGCCATTTCGTTGACGCGTTGTAACATCTTTGTGAGGCCAGATATCACAAGAGAGAAACGATATCGAGATATTTGTATCAAACATTTTTTGTTTCTTTCTTCGTTTAAGCGAGAGTGAGTGGTTTGAGGACCGGTACGGCACGGCAGCTGTGTACATATAAAAGAGTATTATATACAATGAAAACTTAAAAAAAGAGATCGTCCAAACGGACTACTATATTATTACTACCACTATTACTATTACTATTATTTTACAATGAAAACATCGAAACGAAGCATTCCATAAAGATGTCTTTCATTTTGTCGACGAAACGAATTTCAATAATAACTTCAATATCAATATCAAATCAGTTTTCGTCCTTTTCTGAATAAAAGACATAGTAGAAAAAGTATCAATCTCGTGCGAACGTGTTCGGATATGTTCGTTCGTGCTCATGACCGAGATTAGACGAGTAAAATAATAAGGATTGGATCGAAGGCTTTGAAAATGGTCTAACCATATGTCTTTGAACGAAGAAGCATAGCAAATGACAAGACAGAGAGACAAGGACAGACAGAGAAACAGAGAAAGAGTGAGAAAGAGATGAACAATAAGATATCGACATTTCCAAGTTTCATTCGTATGTAGAATATCGAAAGCGAAGATTCGGCATCTCTTTTCAGTTGATGATGTGATATGAATCGTGCGCCGAGCGAATACAATTTTCATTCATGCATCGGCAGCACGAAGGGGACAACGTTTGTGTGAGTAAAAGGAGGGGCTGAAAGTGGACGGGATGGGCCAGGCTATATACACCTTTACTGAATAGCTCCCGCGTCGAAGTAGGAGGAAGAACAGAGAGGGTGAGTGTGCCAAGGGGTGGGGGCGAAGGTCAAAGCGTGAAAGGGGAGAAAAGAGGGGAGGGGGTGAAAGGGAGCGCGATGAAGCATCTTTCCATGAATGAGCGAATTGAACGACACGACCAAGTGCTTCTATTTCTCTTTTTTTTTTCTCTTCTTCTTCTTCTTTCCTTGCTCCTCTTTTTTTTTGTTTATCTTCCCTTTCAACCCTTTTTCCATCCTTCTCATATCGAACTTTATTAATAAAAATCAGGAAATATCGTATCGATTCTAGTAATCTTTAAGGTTAAAAGAAAATGTATTTTATGTGAATCGAATTAGAAAAAGAGGGAGAGAGGGAGGGGGAGAGAGAAAGAGAGAGAGAGAGAGAGAGTAACCGCCCCTTTCGTTCATTCGTTGAAAACGTTCGTTAATCACAATCCATCGGCGATCGTTCACCGTCTGACACTTCCGTGACCGCAAGCAACCGCGTGTAGAGAGGAGAGAGAGAGAGAGAGAGAGAGAGAGAGAGAGAGAGAGAGAGAGAGAGAGAGAGAGAGAGAGAGAGAGAGAGAGAGAGAGAGAAAGAGAAAGAGAGAGAGAGAGAGAAGAATCAGTACATGGAGGGAGGGAGGAAAAGAGCAAGGAGATTAAAAGAAAAGAGGCGTGTACGCGCGCGAGCGACAGAGAGAGAGAGAGAGAGAGAGAGAGAATCAGATGAATTGAAAAAAGGGAAAAACGAAGAAGACGTTCTTTCTTTTTTTTATTTTTTTACTTTTTAAAATTTCGTCCATGCATATCGTGTGCTTTCATGTCGTTCTTTTTTTATATGCATATATATATTTCTTTTTTTTCGATTCCTACATACATACGTACAGTTTTAAAGTACATACGTGCTGTATTCTACGAACCGAATCGCGTTCGTCCACTTATCTTCCTTCTATCTTTTTTTGTTTGTTCTTATATTAATTTTTTTATTTTAAAGGAGAGAGTCCTCTAAAATTCTCTTCTCTCTTTTTCTTTTGTTCATCATATTAAGGAACAAATTCATCAAATGAATCAGATCAAATCGAATGAATAGAATGAATAAGATGAATATGAAAAAGAGAGACAGAGACAGAGACAGAGACAGAGAGAGAGAGAGAGAGAGAGAGAAATGTCGAACACCGGAAGAGGGTTGGAAAAAGAGAAAGAAGATGGGCTTGCCGTTCGGAAGGCAGAAAACAGCTTTACGTGTATGAGTGCGTATATACGTATATGTGTCAAGTTAGAAAGAGAGAGAAAGAGAAAGAGAGGTAAAGAGAAGGAGAGAAAGAGAAAAAGAGATAGATAGATAGATATAGATACAGATACAAAGAGAAAGAGAGAGACAGAGAGAGAGGGACAGGCCAAAAGAGGAAAAAGAAAGAAAGAAAGAAAGAAAGAAAGAAAGAAAGAAAGAATGAAAATCGGGGGCGCGACCGATTGTGTGTACCTGTTCCTCGAAACGCGCAATTAGCGAATTGGCCCATTCTACCGGCTTTTGCGTGCCCATCGCCGTCCGAGGTTCAGTGACGAGCCGTCATCACGTAGGACGATTCACGAGCTCGCTACAGGCACTCGACATCGATACGTAGCCATTTACGAACGTCGACTGACGAGAGCCCTGCGTTTCGGCCTCGCCAACCAAGGAGGGGCGCAATAACTCGGGCTCCGGCTCACGAGTACTGGTGGTGGGGGGAAGAGAAAAGGGCTGCTGCCACTGCTGCCGCCGTCGTCCGCTGTTACTGGTAGTTGTATTTGTATTTGTATTCGTGCGCTCGTGCTCTGTGGTGCTGCTGGCTACTGCTGCTGCTCCTGCTGCTATTATTGTTGGTATGTAGTGGTAATGGTAGTGCTGTGTAGTAGTATAATGGTGTGATCCTAGTGTAGTAGTATGGTGGTGGTGCTGCTGTTACTACTACACTACTATTACTACTATTATTATTACTTGCTTCTATCGAAGGGCGCGCTCTCTATCACCCTCTTTATCCTGTTCCTTTCTCTCTCTTTCTTTCTTTCTTTCTTTCTCTCTCTCTCTTTTTGTCTCTTTCAACACATATACAGCTCGTAGAGAATCGTGAACCGATGATAGCCGAAGATGCACGATGTTTCGCGCTCGTCGACCAATCGTCGAACGAACTTGGTTATGTTCAATAATGTATCTACTCGTCTCGAGTGCCCTGTTCGTAATGTATTAAATATGAATTTTTAATGAAAATTTACTTTCGTTGAAATTCTTTGATTATTTATTTCAACTTTATTTCTGCTCTTTCTTTATCTTTCTTTTTTGTATATAGATTGTTCAAACACAGTAGGAATTTTGTTTCCGTTCTATTTGTGAAAAGTGTGAAGTAGGCGAAAGTATGAATGTCTGAAACAAGGAGATAGATTGTCAACGATGACGTTAATTCCGTAATTAAGGTTTTCCTCTTTCTCACGTCCCCACATTCTACATGAAGATACGAGTAAATGCGACCGTTGAAATAACGTGACTTTAATAAGCGTATGTAGGATATCTAGTTAAATTATTACGTTCATTACGTCCGAATGTTCTTTTTTTATTATCTTGTTATGTCATTTTGTTTTGTTTTGTTCCATCACTGTCGATATCGATCGATCGATCGATCGATCGGTTATCGTTCATTTAAAATAATTCGTTAGGTTATGTCAATTGTTCGTTTAAACGTTATTTTACGATTCGAATTAATTAATACTTTTTATACACGACGATACGCTTTTTCTAGTGGAAATGATTGTCGATAATAATTTATGTACGTAAATAGAATATGATTTATAAAATTTTCATGTAAAATTTCGATATTTAATTATAAAACTGAACAAAAATTTTAACGTCGTTTTAATAAAAGGGGTGCATTGTTCTGCACCTTCTTTTGTTTCGGTCCTGACGTTGCTTGACTTTCCCCACTTTTCAACCGTACCATTCATAACTGTTGAACGGCCTTGCACCTTAGAGTCTATTGCTACGAAAATTCGATTACTTTATCACTGTCATGACAGATTATTATATAACATAGGGAAAATATCAATGCGTTAAAGGGTGCAATCAAAATGCATACAATAATGCATCTACATTTTATTCGCCTCAAAAAATATATTTACAAAGTAATTTACTTGAAAATTATTAAAAAAAATTTTTTTTTTTAATAATTTCATAAACGTCCATCTTGTATTACTTTTAAAACCAACAAAAAGAAGATGCAGATAAAAAATAGAGAAAAACATAACCCCTGGTAAGGACACTTTAAATGATATTATAATTATTTTTCATTCATTCTTATAAAAAAAAAGAAATTTTTATATACGAAAAAAAAAATACGAAATATCACTCATTTAATAATGCTTTAGCTTAAATATTTCTATAATACGTTTTATTCGTATTAAATTCTCCCGCGGAATGAATGACGTAATAATAAAACGATCACAGCGCCACCACATACGTAATCGATATACCGACACGACGATACTAGTTACCTTTGTAATTAAGATTTGGATTAGCAATAAATTTTAGTTTTTCTTTTCGAATTTACGCTTCTTATAGAATCCGTAATCGAACTGCGAATATGATAGGAAATAATTTTTGTACTTTTCGTTTAAAGTGAGAAATTTAGAGAAGATTCAGACATTATATCCTTTTGAATTTTATATATATTTATCTGTACTTTGTAATATTTATATTACCTTAAATAATTATGTACTTGTTATGGTATTAATAATACTTTGCAATTATTATTATTAATTAATTAATGGAATAATAATCTATTTTTTTGAGCAAATTATTCCATATAATAAAATATTCATATTGTAATGTAAATAAAATTATGAGAAAAAGAATCATCAATTTGAGGTTAATAATATGATTGTATAAGAGATATAATTAAAATAATTAAGATAATCAATAAATAAAAATAAAATTCAACATACTTAAATATCTATCTTGGATATTCATTGATCATCATTTAGAGATAGTTCTTCTTTCAGTATAGATATCACTGCATCAAGAATATTTATGTCTCTATGACGATGCCTTTCAATACTGTGCATACTCTTTGGATCCAAGTCGGAAACATTAACACTGGTAAGAAAACAAAGATCTTCGGATATTTTAATCACATATTCTTGTGGAACGGACAGCAGTGCTTCGCTGTAAAAAAATATAAACATTAAATTTATATTGATTGAAATTAAAATCAATTCTAATGATGTAAACACAACTTACGGTTTTAATTGTCGGAAAGTTATTAATATTGAACAATCTCTTGCAGTACAAAACAAAAGATAATTTTGTAACGCTATTAAATCCTTATTAATTATGTCACTAGACGTTCTATCACTATTATATTCGACAATTTTATTATTACTTTTATCTATGCACTCTTCGTTGTAGCAAGAAAAATTTTCTTTCCAACGATTTGTATTTTTAATTAACTCAATATTCTCTCTAATTTTAGAATCTGTACTCGACCGATTATCAGCATGATTTCCATTAGAATCTTTGTGTTCTTTCGTATAATTCCAAGAAGAATTTATTAAATGAGAGTATATGATCTCATCGTTTATCACTGTCGAATATTTATCGTAGATATCATAGATATATTCTGTACCGACATATGGTAATCTCTGCATGGAAAGTATTCGTTCCAATACACAATTCTTAGGTAGATTATTACATTCGCGTTTACATTTCTATAAAAAAGATTAAATGAATAATATTTTATCAAGTGATAATTTTTATATCTGTATCATATCAACGAATAATTTATCAAGAAATTAAATTCTTACTTCCTGTACAAGATAAAAAAGTTTTTTTGTTTTCGAAATGAGTTTCTCGTTGGTGTCACGAATAACTTGGGAGTCACGTTCAGAAATATGATAAAAGCGATTACGTTCAAACATAGCTTGCATTAACTCTGAACGTTTACTTTGAGGATAAGAATGCAAAAGTATAGCACAAATCAAATTGCTGAACAAGTTGACAGTGGTCTCTTTTGTACAAATATCAACAGTTTGATAACAATCGTTTAATACAGTTTCAAGATCATTCGTAGAAAATTCATGATCGTAGACGATCGTTCCATCCTTGAAGATTTTCAAATTGTTTTGAGGTGATCTTAACAAGCATTCGATAGCTCCTTTCATACGTTTCTCATCACCAGAGAAAAGATCAAACGGACAATAACTGCTTCGATCATCGATCACTTTCTTCTTCAACTGAAATCAAAGAAATTTCGTTCGATCTTTTAGAAATGATCATTTGAAAGGAGAATAACAATAAAAACAATTCTAGTGACTCATTACCTTGTAATATTGTGCAAGACAATACGGACACTTTTGCAATCGTTGTTCCTCTTTACGTTGATATCCTTGTTTAGGTTTTATTTCTACGGCAAACGTCGATTTACTTTTAAACGAATCTGGATCGAGTTTAGCGAACTTCGATGGAAGAAAAACATAATCTTGCATTTTCATGGCGTATCTCTTGACTTTCTTCTTGTACTTCCTTTTTTCTATAACAAAATATCACACATAGTTTCATTATTATACACATTAATTATTACTATTATTACTATCTTTATCATTAACATAATTTGTAATGTCATTGCACAGATATATATTACACGTCGCATTAAATTAAAGATATATTACACATTGAAGAAAAATAAAATAAAGGTGAAAAGAAAAAACAAATAACAAGTAAACGACATTACAAACTATACATTTTCAAGCTTAATATTTATTTGTTTATGTATTTTTTTTTTATTAATCTATGCACACAATGATAATCTACAGGTACTGAATGAATGACTTGAAATCACTAGGAGTTATGAGAGCTCGTTGAATCGAAATAATCACTCATTATCTATCTCTCTCTCTCTCTCTCTCTCTTTCTCTCTCTCTCCACTTTCCATTCCCATAAAGCGCTTCTAAGGATATAAGAAGGGTGACTCATTAAAGTTACTCTAACGAGTAACCACCGCCTTTCACGCTGATTCTCGTTCGGTGAACAGTAGAAAAAGAAAAGAAAAACGTTTCACGGCAACGATGACGACGATGTCGATGCTCTCTCTCTCTCATACTCCTTTTACACTTTGGTTGCTATGCTGTTTGTTGTATCGTGCTAAAGAAAGATTCCAAGAAAACAACAAACCTAACCTTAAATTATTTATTTCAATGTTATTTCGTAAAATGAAAACTCGAACGAAATATTTTTATTAAACGATATCGCTCGATCCTTAAACACGATTCAATTTATTATTATTTTTTAATTTATTAAATAATTATTCAATATTAAAGAAGTTTCGATTGGACGATACAAATTGTTCGAAAAAGAAAAGAATTATTTTTATAACAATCCGCTAATTGTTTCCCCAATATTTAATAAAATTCAATCATTCTCTTCTAATGCGTATTTAAACATCATACGTTATAGAATAATTCGTAATAAAGAGAAAAGAAAAAGAAAAAAAAAAAGAAACAGAAAGACGGTTAGGACGAACCGACAGGAAAAATATTGTCCACTTTTTTTTCTTTCTCTTGCGTATCAGTCGCTTGCATTTCGTTTTCAACGAGAAAATACATTTCCTACCAATCTGTATTGAAATAAGAAATGGACTATGTTCTTCCGAGAATATATATGTGTGTGTGTATGTAAATATATATATATATATAAAAGAAAATCATGTCTCGAGAAAACAGATATATACATAAATACATATATATATGTATATATATATATAGTCTTTCTTTTTGATCGTTTTTCGTCGCCGAGAGCTCGATTCCAGGTATTCGTATGCTTGTGTGAATATATCTATGTAAAAGCAACGAACGACTTTTTTTTTGTCCCGTCGTCTACCTTGGCATTGAAAAAGCAGGTACTTACATACATATTTTCTAAGAAATTATATAGGTCAGTATGCCAATTTTATATAGGTCAGTAGTACATGTATCGACTACGTAACTTCAAATCTTTTCTTTTATCTCGTGACATTCGAACGCATTATTTTCCCGTTTAACACGTAATTTCTTCTACGAACTTAATCAAAATATTCTCAATAATTCTCAATCGATATACGTCAAATATTATAACACTTAAATATCTTGTTTCAATTATAAATTATTTCAATGTTTATAAGCTATCAGAGAAACATTTTATTTTTCGCATGAAATAAATGTGATCAATCATAATTAATATAACCATTTTATTGAATATCGTCATGATAAAGATATCACGAGGAAAGATACATTTTTTTATTAATCGATCGATTTATTATTGTTTTCTTTTTTTTAGAAATGGAAGGGAATATGTATGCAAGTACTTACTACGTGATATACATATGTGTCTTCGTCTATTTTACTTATTCGATCAGAAAACAATTATCTATTGTATTAATTCGAATTAATAATATATTTCATGATTTCAATCCTCATAGATATTATATTATATCTATTTCTTAATAACAACGAAAATAAAATTATAATATATCGTTTGACGAGCAATGTATTAAAGGTAACAACGTTTTGCGCATGCGCGAACTATTCTCCAACATTCACGCAGTGGGCAAGGTCGTCATATTCGTTCGATTGACACAAGCTCGACACGGAATCTGTATCGTCCTCGTTAATTACAGGTAATTAGTATAATTTTTCTAGCGTACAATCCTTCCTTATATATCAATCGATTCCTTATAACGCGTTTTCTAACATTCATTGTTAACAAGTCGCGATAACTTTGCGTTTAAAAGATATTCGCGAAAATAACATCGGCGTCTCGAAGTTCTTTCGATGCCGGTGTTATGAATGGGACGCTGTTACGTAATAACTTTTTTCCCAATTTTCTAAATTGTTATTATTAATGACTATCGATATTTCTCTTGCTTTTTAACGACTCTCTAATTGATAATATTTTATTTATTAACACGACCGATCGTATTTCATAATATATTCGACGTTCATATATATCTGTATACATATAATACATATATGTATATCGCTCTTAATGAAAAAATGTATCTTTATTTAATTAGAAATCATTGTCGATATTAATAGTTCCGATTGATCAGATTTTTCATGGCTTTAATTTTAATTTCATATCGTATATTACTATTTAATAATCATCGAAAAAAAATTAATATTTTCATTGACTCATTAGGTACCGGAAATGACGTTCTGTGAACGAACAAAGGGCTCTACTTTCCTATTTTGGATGGGCTGACGAGACTACAACGACGATGCTTCGTCGCTCCGCATAATTACAGGTAATCAGCATATTTTTTTCTAACGTATAACCTCTTCCGATATATCAATCGATAGCTGAACGAGCGATTTTCAAATGGCCGAGTTTTCAAGTCTGGGCATTATCACGTTCAAAAGATATCAGCGAAAAATAAAACTCTCTCTTTTCCTCCTCTCCTGTTCTCCATTTCACAAGGAGTTATTACGTCATACTTTTTCTTCAATTTTTCACCTTTATTTTCACGATCAATAATTTTAATTGTAATAATTTTGATCAATTTTTATTCCATTATATTTCATATATACTCATACGTACATAAATAATATATATACATATATATATATATATATATATATATATAATATTCATAGTTATATATATATATGTATAATAAAAATATATTATATATATGTATATAAAATATAAATTTATATTATACTTCACAGAATAGATTTTTCTATACACGTTTACATATATATATATATATATATGTATGTATGTAACACATACATACAAACATATACACTCAATAATATGATGTTACACTTTTGAGATTTCCAAGAATTATACACGAGACAGGACACAATACACCAGTTTCTTATACGTCCTCTTCTCTTAGTCATACGTACAGGTATGTTCATTTTTTTTTTAATAACATAGAACGAGGATTAACATAGAGAAAGAAAGAGAGAGAATCATTCGTCATGTAAATAGACATTCGACTGTGGATTTCCAGGAAACAACTTCCAAGAGCAAAATAAAAACACTCGAGCGTTCGAACTCTGTCAAGGTCGGGAAAGAAATCTTCTTCATTCATATAACAGTATCTCGACGAGTACAGATCTATCTGCGTAGGAAAAGCAACTATTCATTTCGTTTAAATTATATTTCTTGACCGAATATTTTTACTTTAACTTTCTAACGTAATATTTCATATTATAGAAAGATCATCATTGTATATTATCTAGTATAGGAATTTGTATAATTTCATAAGTTAGTCGTCATCGAGAGTACTGATACAATTTAATCGTTTTATTTAACTAAATTAATAATACTTGAAAGTAATAATTAAATGTCGGTATGCAGAAACTTCCAAGTGGTGAAAACTGAGAAATTGATATTGCTTGAGTACTTATCAAGTCAATGATTATATAAAGCTACATCTTAAAAATACTCAGCTTTCAATAATTTTGATTAGATCAAACTTAATCTATTCATTCGAAATAATACTTTAGAATATAATATGTTTTCAATGAGTTACTTTCAGAAATGTTTCGTTAAAAGTGATATTTATTTTTGTCGTATTATCTTTTGTATGTTTCAGCCATTTCGAAGTTATGTCAATCGTTATTTCGACTATTCGTAAGATCGTTTTAGAGTCGGTGTTTTCTCGTAATACATTTATATATTTGTTACATTAATCGATTAAAATCAAATTTGATGCAATATAGAAATTCGCGAAGTAGAGTCAGTGTTAGTGCATCGTTATTCGTCATCGTCCGAAATAAAGGATCGACTCTGGTAAATAAATTTACTTTTCAAACATTTTTCTTACAATTTAACAAATTTTTTGTTAATAAAAATGATACTAATAACTTTGTCCTTTTCTTTTCTTTTTTTCAGATCGTTGAATAAGCAATCGTGAGGATGGTAATGAAGTGTTATTAATAAGTGTTATTAATAAGTGTTATTAATAAGTGTTATTTCGTTTAGATAAAATCAAAATCGCGAGTTAGAAATATCGTTCTAAAGTGATTTCAACAAGGAATGTTAAAAAAACAAGTGTATTTCGATCGACTGCGAGCAAAGCAGTCAATGAACGTTAGAATTTTCTCTTACAAAAGTTATATTTGTATTTTGAAACAATCGTATATATATTGTTCGCGTATTAAAGTCAGTGCGTCATTGAAGATGAAGGAGAAATTACAAGTTTTCTACAGAAAAATTATTGGTGAGTAAATATAATAATAAATATAATAATAAAGAAATTTGTATTATATTATTATAACAATAATAATAATATTATAGTAATAATAATATAAATATAATAATGAATAAATTTCACGATTGATATTTTTGTCTTTATTATTGTAATAAATTTAAGAAAAATGTCTTTTTTCAATTCTTTTTAAGATCATCATCATCATCGTCATCATCATCATCGTGATTATCATCATCTGTAATCTTGTCTTGTCGGTCTACTGCAACTATGTTGACATAATTCATGTTCAATCTACCTTGGGAACAATCTACCTCATTTTCAACTACCTACGGACCAACCTCTATCAATTTCAACCTACATATCTTCGTGGACGTGTGTTTTGGAGCCATCGCAGAACTTCTTAAGTAGTGAGTGAAGACATTTTTTTATTTATATATATATATTATTATTATTAATATCGTTTCTTATATATTAAGTTATCAAAAATTTGTTGAGTACATTGATATACTCATATATTACTATATGTATTTATATATATGTTTTTTTTTGCTTTAATCATTTACGTAATAATTATTAACCTTGACAGTCGATTATATAATTATTTAAGAAACATATGTGTTTGAGTTAGGATGTGGGAGGTGTCCCAGGACATACTCTCTAGTTTAGGTTATTGCACTCTGGCAATATACGAGAAAATCGTAGAGTGTGTGTGTGTGTGTGTGTGTGTTGGAACGAATGCTTATTGTTTACTTTTTATATATAGTAATACGTAGGCAGGGAGAATACTTAAGTGTGAATGTATGTTTAACTTTAAGTAGGTAGGGACCGGATAAGAGACAGGTTATAATTTCCGCTTAGCAATGGAAAGTATTCGTATCCGGATATTACGCAGTTTCAACAAATTTCAGAATTATTCGGCACGTCTTGTCTTTCGTCTTCTTTCTTTTTCTTTTCTTTTTCTTTTTTTTTTTATCGTGCTGACGTTTTGTATTACGAGATATGATAGTGTCAAACACATTTAAAAAATTTTTTTACATTTGTTCAGAAATTTCTTTCTTACGACTTAAGAAACATCATCGAACGCGCGTTAGAGACTCGGTATTAAGTATTATTTCAAAATTATATTTTTATAATTACAATAAGGTTCTTCAAAATTTTGAAAAAGAATGCTATGTTTTAAAATTATAATAAGGTTCTATCAAAATTTCGTCATGCGTACGTCGTTTATTTTTCTATTTCCATTTATCAACTTGAATCTCAATGGAAGTGGTACAGCAACGAGTAAGTATTAGAAATTAGAAGGAAATCGTGTGTAACATATTTAATTGTACATTAACATTAATGCGAATATTCAAAGAGATATAAACTAAGGAAATAGTGGGATATATAAATATCACATAGTGAAAGAAATTCTTTAGAGAATATAACGAAACAAATGGATCTGAATATATTAGATTATTAGAAGGAAATCATATGCAATGCATTTTAATGCACACTCACGATTAATATAAATATTCAAAGATAGGGTAATCAAATAGATTTGTATATAAATGTTACGTAGTGAAACAAACGAAACAGAAACGATAATGAAAGAAAGAAAAGAAAGAAAACGAGACCGATCGTTTTAGAAATTAGAAGAAAATCATATGCAACATATTTTATTATTCGTTTACGATAACGTAAGTATTCAAAGATAAAATGATAATCAAATAGGGAGATATATAAATGTTACGTAGTGAAATAAAAAAAAAAAATAAATAAATAAATAAAAAAATGATAACGAAAAAAAATGTATCCAATCGTCTTAGAAATTAGAAGGAAATCAAATACAACGGACTTACTACTGAATTACATTGACCTAAGTATTCAAAGGGTAACCAGATAGATAGAAACATATATATATATAAATGTTACGTAATGAAATAAACGAAATAGAGAGACAGACGATAATACGGAAAATACGAACTCGATCGTCTTAGAAATTAGAAGGAAATTAAATACAATGAAAATGAATAGCTCAATTACATAAACTTAATTATTCAAAGTAACTAACCAAATAGGAAGATATATAAATGTTACGTGGTGAAACAAACCAAATAGAAGCGATAATGGAAAAAAGAGAAATTAGAATTTAGAAGTCTTAGAAATTAGAAGGAAATCGTATGCAAGATATTTTATTATTCATTTATGATAACGTAAGTATTTAAAAATAGGGTAACCAGATAAGAAAATATTTAAATGTTACATGATGAAACTATTTGATGTAGTAAAACGAAAAAAAAAGAAAAGAAAAAGAAAAGAAAAGAAAAGAAAAAGTAAATCTGATCGTATCAGAAATTAGAAGAAAATTTATATGCGATATAGTTTATTGTTAATTAACATTAATTAACAAGTATACAAGGATATTTATATAATAGATTATATATAAACCTAACATAATGCAACAAACGAAACAACGACGATAACGATAACGAAAGAGATAGAAAAGAAAAAGAGAAAAGAAAGAAAGAAAACATAAATCAATAAAAATTATAAATAAAATATAGCGTTTAAATACGATTAAAGATATTTCATCGGTTAAATCGCTTGAGCCTGTTCGTTTAAAGGATTAGATACGAGTTGGCTAAGTCGAATATAATATTGCAACAGAGGATACAAATCGTTTCCAACACAATCCTTCTTCTACTTCTTTTTCTTATTTCTCGTAATTGAATTCCGAGACGTCTTCGTAGCTATTTTGTAATTATGAAAGTGTCACAGAGAATCATGTAACTGTTCTATCCTATTTTCTCCTCATCATTTCTGGAACTGAAAGGTGAGGGTGTGAGAAGTTCAGCTATTTGATCGACAAATCTGTCCGCTATGGTAACTGTCCTCTTTTTCTCTTTGTCATCTCTTGATCATCAATTTGTCAATGTCATTCTTCTAAATCGATCACGTAACCAAAAAATTGTATTACATGTCTTTGGATGTTCGACAGGAGTCATTTATTTTCATAGACTTTTAGTTATTTGACAATAAAATTATTAGTTTTGGTGATCGCTCTATGTGACGTAAAATAATTTTTCTTTAACATATCGTTTCGATCATGTTTTTATTATTTTGCGTAATCAAGCAATATTGAATGTCCAGATTTTTATCAGATTCTAATAATTCTTTTAAATCTCAGATTGCTGATTTTTTTTTTTTATGGTCAGTCCTCCTCTTTCTTTTTTTATTTTATATATATATTATTATTATATTTTTATTTTATATAAAACGTTATAACATTTATTTATGAACAATATATTTTTCGTAATTTTTCTGCAACTATCTTATTTCAATTTTTAATTTCCAAACTTTTGATTTATCATAATACAATCTATTATCGTACAATATATTCACATATTCTGTACAATGAACGTAACATGGTAATGATCAGATATATAAAATACATCTAACTTTGTATATTTGCAGTATGCGCAAATTATTTGTAAAAAAAAAAAAGTCGCGATTGATGAATCCTCGATCGATCATGATCGAATAACGAATACGTTATATTACTCCATGGATCTCCGAATGCAGCAACCTCCACGTGGTGAGATCTGGGTCGGTATTACTTGCGATTTATCGATAATCTAAATAATGTAACGCAAGTACTACCGGGCGAATGGCTGCATATTTCGGTTTACACAAAATAATTCCTTTTATCTAATTTTATCTTCTCTTTTACTTATATTTCGTTCTAATCCGACTTGAACATTATATAAAAATTTTCTATGATAACAAGGACAGATGGATAATAAAAAAAAATAATATTAGCAAAAACTTTTCTTCGATTATCTTGAAATCCGTATTTCCTCGTTGACAATCTTGGACCACCCTTTTTTTTTTCTTTTTTTTCCTTTAGAAAAATTATCTTCGTTAAAAAAAAAAAAAGAAAATTAATTATATCAAGAATGAAAGCAATTACGGAAATAGTTTCGAAGGAACGAAAGTGATGCGTGCCGCGAGAGAATCGACTTCGGAGTTTATTATAATAGTACACGTTGCACTGTACCCTACGAAGAAAGAAAGTGGAAGGGATGAAAGGAGGGAATAGGAATGATGGAAGGGGTATTTGTGAGGAAAGTGGAGAGGGGATGACTGGAAGAGGGTAAAAGAGGAGAGACGAAAGAAAGGGTCTAGCGAGTTTGCCCCGTTCGGAATCAGGTTCTTTCTTGTCACGGTATCTGACTCTCTTCGGGGGCCTTCCTCTACAGATTCTCTTACACAATTCATGGACTTTGAACACTGTGCTCTTCCGAGCGTTTCTACTAACGTCGAGGAGACACATCGTAGAAAATACCATAACTTTCGAACGGAGTTCGACGAATAACATCCGTCGTTTTATCAACGAAAATATGTTTTCTTCACGACATGGAAAAATTATTTTTTGTTCCTTTTCTCTCTCTTTTTTTTTTTTTTTTTTTTTTTTTTTTTTAATTAAAATTATATCGCAATTAGATCGTCGCAGATTGTCGTTTAGACTACGTTTCGATCGTTTTAATAAATTACGTTTTATTTTATCTGTTTCTTTTTTTTTTTTCGTCTCACAGACAATTTCTCTGAAATCATTTTCTCCTAGATTTAGTAGATTTTATCGAAATTGAGATTCGTTAGTTCTCTCCTCTCAGACAACGTTATAGATAATATCGAAATTTCATTTATTTCATTTCTCCGAATATTTTAGATTTTATCGGATATGTTTTATTACCTCTTTCTTTTTTATCTCTCTCTCCTTTTTTCTCCCTTTCCTATTTTTCCTTTAAGATTAAGTAAGTGCGGTTCGAATTTCTTAGATTTTATCAAATTTAATTTATTAGTTACGTCGATTTTATCAAAATTACTTTATTCTTTTCTTTTTTTTTTTTTATATTAAGTAAGATTAGATCGTTTAAATTTTTTTCATTTTGTCAAAATTACTTTATTAATTTCGTCAGATTATTCCTAGTTTCTCTCCTTCAAAAAAAAATCAAAAAAAAAAAAAAATAAAAAGTTTATTTAAATTTTCCTTAAAAAAAAAAAAAAGAAAAAAAGATAACAATAATTCTTTTCTAATTCTCATTCGATCTCATTCAATCCTTATTCAGAACGAACGATCAAAGCGTATCAAATTGTATCCTAAACAAAGACCGGACTTATTATCAAGTCATATTAATCTCGATTTAGCAAGTTTGCTTTTTCTTTTTTCTTTTTCACTTATCAATCGATTGGATATGAAATTGAATCGACTCGAAGTATTAATTTTACTTTTATAGGATACGAGTATTCCTTTCCATTTCAAAGTACTTCGGAGAAAGTGATAGAAAGAAAGAGAAACAAAGATAGATAGATAGATAGATAGATAGATAGATAGAGAAAAAAAAGAGAAAAAGAGAAAAAAGAAATCGAGAGAAGAGAAGTCGGTAAAAAGGAAAACGGAAACGGAGGGTTGCCACTTGTTGCTAGAGAGCTTGTAGATTCTCAGTTCAAGGCGACGTAACACAAGCATTTATTTCGTTGTCTCTGACGACGACGACGACGACGACGACGACGTTGACGACGTTGACGACGTTGACGACGCTGACGACATCGTCTTTGACGTCTAGATACGCCCACCATCGACGTCGTCATATTTCGAGTATCATTGATTACACATCGACATCTAATTTTACAAAGTTTTCAAAGGCACTTTAAAGACTAAGAATATATATTTAAACTGTTAACTTTTAGAACTTAGATATGTACGTATATTACGTGGGATAAGTATATATACTATGGTATAGGTTTATTAATAAATCTGTATTTAATACGTCATATATATATATATATATATATATATATATATATATTTTTTTTTAGATTAAAAATAGAAAAGTATGATTGAGAGAAAATTTTATGAAGAAAATCTATTAAGACGAAGGTATGACCGATATAATAATTATTATAAGAAATATTGAAAGAAATATTCGATCGTCTTTCAATGAAATTATCATGTCATGTTTTACAATCGACTTTAGAGATAAGTTATTAATCAATGAAATAAATGTAATATTAGTACGTACATAAATACATATATATTTATTAACGAACTAATCGAATAATCTGAAGAAGTATTTGAATAATTGAAAATTTGTAGAAACGAAAAGAGAGAAATATGATAAATCGATGGAATAATATAATACGATAAAACGTTAAGCAGATTTGAAAATATCGTCAGGTATAAATTTCAATATACAAATAAAAACGTTATCAACAATTGATATACGATATTTTATATATATATACATATATATACATATATATATATCTATACGGATAACGTATTTTTCATCTAGTTTGCATTCGAGGGTTGCTTGAAAAGAACAGAACAATAAAGAGAAAAGAGGGAGAGGTCAGAAGGATATATGCTCGGCTGATTTTTAGGGTCTCTGGGAAAATGTTAAATCGAGAGATAGCAGCCAATCGTGATTATTTTCGTTCGTGTTACGTATATATATAATACATATATATCTTACGTATATAAACGAATATGTACATTCGAATGAATAATAGCTTCGTTAATAAACGTTACTGAGAGATCATGTCGAGTTACTTTTTTAGCGGAGAAGCGAAGAGAATCGAATTCGATTAAACGAGAAATCGAGAGAGACGGATAGACGGATAGATACAGAGAGATAGAGAGAAATAGAGAACATGTTAACAAAGCTCGTTAACGAGATAACGGCCTAAACTAGTGACATACATGTACACGCATACGCACTTAGAAATAAACCGTATTAAGGATATAACATGAACGGAAGGTACGTAATTGCTGGGTGTATGGTATAAGCTAAAAGGAAAGAAAAGTTTTCTGCCGAGTATGAAATAAAGAGAGAGAGAGAGAGAGATAACGATAGAATTTAAGAAACAATTTTTACAATATTGCAATACCGAAGACGTAATGTTTTCCATGTAACGACAAAGTACGATACACTTTTTCCTCGTTGCGGAACGACACTCGCAGCTACAAGAAAGCAAACGCGGAAGCGTTGACCCTTTACGTGCATATAAGAGAGAGAGAGAAAGAGAGAGAGAGAGAGAGAGAGAGAGAGAGAAAGAAAGAAAGAGAGAGAGAGAGAGAGAAAGAGAGACCGGTTATGAAATTTGCGAGACGTTTCCTGTTTCTTGATTCTACCACATAACTTTTTTGAAAAAAGAAAGAAAAAGAAAAGCAACGATCTTTCGAGTTCGTCTTACGTTCGACTCGTACCTTTAATTAATATTATATATTCTTATTATTGATAAATAATTGACTTTTATTTCCTCTTTTTCTCTTTATTTTATTTTATTTATTTATTTATTTTTTTTTTAATTTCATTTCCTTTTTCTTCTTTTTTATTCTTTTCGTCGTCAGAACGACTCGGAAAATGTTATACTTTTTATTAATGAAAACTTTTCAGTATTTTTTTTTTTTTTTTTTAATTCCTTATCATTCCCGATCGCCGAAGAAACAATACGAGATTACAAACGAGTTTTGATTTCGTTGTTTGTGAAGAATCAACGATGATGATTATTATACGATGATTCTCGTCTTTTATCATTTTATTTCTTCCTGTTCATCGAGAGAAGAAAATTCGTGAGAAAAGATCGCAAGCAAAGAGATCTCGTCTTTCGTGGGCGTTTCCCACTGTTTCTTAGTGGGCAATGAGATAAGACAAAAAAAAGGAGTTTGCAATTCTCTCTTTTCTCTCTCTCTCTCTCTCTCTCTCTCTCTCTCTCTCTCTCTCTTTCTGTCTCTTTCTTTCTGCTTGATGTCTCCACGCGAATGCACCGTTACGTGACACTCGTTCTTATTATATATCTCACACGTTGAACGTTCTCAAACTGACTCGAGATAAATTTTATCATAAACGATAATAAAATATCTCCGTTGTTTCTCTTTTCTTTTCTCTTTTTTCTTCTTCTTCGTTCTTTTATTTATTTTTTTCTTTCCGTCATTGAACAAAAAATCAATAACGAAAGCGACAATAATTTGGAGAGAAATAAGAGAAACGCTTAAATCGAAATAAGGAAGAGAACGATGTTGCATGTTGCATGTTGCATGTTGCAAATGTTACATCTTCTTTCTTTTTCTTTTTCGTTTGTTCCTTTTTTCTCTCTCTCTCTCTCTCTCTCTCTTTTCGCACAGCCGAAGACACAATTAAGAGAAACCGATAAAATGTTGCATCGTTTTATTTCCTTCTCTTTTCTTCTTTCCACTTTTTTTTATTTCTTCTTTTTGTTTTTCTTTTTTCTTTTCTCATTACCATTTCTTTTCTCTCTCTTTTTTCGTCGGACAGACGAAGACGCATGGTTAAGAGAAACCAATAAAACGTTGCACCTTTTTTTTTCCTTACCCATCCCTTCTTTCGTCTTTTTCTTCTCTTCTTTCTTTTCTTTCTCCCTCTCCCTTCCCTCTCCATCCCTTTCTTTTCGTCGAACAGACAAACACATAGTCGAGACAGAGAGAGAGAGAGAGAGAGAAAGAAATTCGTATCGTTTTATCGTTTCATTCATTCATTTACTAATTTATTTACTTATTTAATTTTCTTCTTTCTTCGTTTCCTTTTTTCAAATATCCCTTACTTCGTCAAACGAACAAGGATGTAACTCTAAGAGATATTAAATTTCCTCGGAGCTTTTTATATTATTATTTTTATTCTCTTACTGTCTAATAGGTATAAAAAATAAAAATAGAAGAGAAAAAGCTGATGAAAGTAAGTAAATCTTTTGAAAGTTAACACGCGATAATACGATATTGTTCTTTACTTCGGTTTCGGTTCAAAGAATCTCAACGAATGTCTTCGGGTCATGACCCACGTGCGTAATGATCCAAACGGTATCCTCTCTCTCCCTCTCTCTCTTTCTTACAATTAGAATGCACAACAGAGAGAAGATTACGACCTCCTTCGAGCAAAGTTCATTTGCTCGAGGAAACCTTAAGAGGAACACAAGGGATCAGTTAGAAAGAGGAAGATGGGAAACGACCCAGCGAATTTCTCAGAATAAAAAAAAAAAATTTTTCTTTTTCTTTCTTCCTCTCTCCCTCTCTCTCTCTCTCTCTCTCTCTCTCTCTTTCTCTTTTTTTTGCTTTTCTCTCTCTCTTTCTTTTTCTTTTTTTTTTCTTACTTTGCAAACTTCGTTTGTCCCTTACTAAAAATACGTGTCACGATTCAGAAGCATGGCATTCGGTATGCATGTTGTACGTAAGAGAATTTCTTTCTCGCGTTAGAAGGATGTTTCCAAGAAGGCTTAGCAATATCTTTGTAAATAGAAGCAATCGGCAAGAATAACTCCAGAATCCTTCTTATTTACTTTCTTTGATTTTTTATTTATTTATTTATTCATTCATTCATTCATTCATTTATTTATCTCTTTATTTATTTCTCTCTTTTTTTTTTTAAAGGAATGCTTATTCTTGACCCTTTTCTCCTGTTTGAAGAAAAAAAAAAAAGATTAACTCGAATGTCAAATTTAATTTTCAATCAACAGGTTGATCATCGATGCAATCGTTTACGTTTACATCGATATTACGTTGGTTTTTAAGAAATTTTTTAATCAATTTTTATTCATTGAAAATATAGAAGTACCTATTGAGATAATTTTGTATTTACATATTTTTTCTTTTTTTTTATTTATTAATCGCGATCTAATTTTATATTACACATTAATTGGATTTAATTTTGATTTGTCTTTCTTTTCTTTTCTTTTTTTTTTTTTTTATAGTTGTGTACTTATCTCTCTCTCTCTCTCTCTCTCTCTCTCTCTCTCTCTCTCTCTCGTTCTCTGCAAATTTTATTTTAAAAGAAGTAACACTTTTTTTTATAAAATAATATCTTCGTTATCTCATTATTCTTATACATATTAAAATGTTAAAAAAGAGCGCGTCTATCGCGATAAGAAGGTGTCTCGGATTCTATCGAACTCTTCTTGAAAAGGAGTCAAGTAACGAGCGAAGAACACGACGATAAGAGGACATTATCCATTTAAATGACTTCGTCCGTTCGTCTCGTCTTACGTTTACCTTGGTATATAACAGACGTAAGCTTGTTTATATGGTAATTAACGTCTATATAATAAGTACTCTCGATACTTACGCGCATTTCATTCCTTAAGTTACTTAAAATATAAATATCCAATCGTTTCCATAGAAATTATTTTTCATCACAAAATCACTTCTATATTATTTATTTTTTTTCCTTTTATTTTTTCTTCTTTTTATTTATGTTTCCTTTATATTTTTCTACTTTAAACACACGCGTGTATAAGTTAAGTGATCAAAATGATCGCTAAACACGCATTAAGAGTTTGAATAAAATTGTTAGGTCTAACGTAAGATCAAAGATCGAAGTTCAAGTAGGGTATGTAAGAAAAGAAAATATTCTCTCTCTCTCTCGATAATCGTTGATAATATCATCGTCGATAATATCTTAAGATTTACAAGTCACATGATCGAACATTAGTAGAATTTCGTACCTTGTTAGAGAAAGAAAAAAAAAAGAAAACAGAAAAAAAGATTTCAAAAAAAAAAAAAAAAGAAAAGAAAAGAAAAAGAAATGGTCAAAAAGAGTGTCCGAAAGGAAGCAACCGGTGTTCCTTTCTCTGAAAAGAACATTAAACCAAAGGAAGCAGATGGTCTTCGTAAAACTCGTAAAGACGAGTGGGAGTCGTCGTTGTTCGTTCGTTCGTTTTCTTTGTTCGTTCCAAGATATTCCATGCATGCAAGGAAGCAGATAGAATTGAAGGATATTGCAAGAGCTTTTTTTTTTTATAAAAAAAAAAGACAGAGAGAGAGAGAGAGAGAGAGAGAGAGAGAGAGTGCACTTTGAGCATACACAAAGATTATACCTCGCTTTTCATTGGCTTTGAAGTGAAAGAGAAAAAGAGAGAGAGAGAAAGGAGGCTGATTTCGAGTAAAAGATCGAAGTTTATGTCCCCTTGGCAGCTGCCTGCCTACCGATCGTGACTAAAGAGTGAAGAAAAAAAAAAAAAAAAGGAAGAAAAAAAGAAAAGAAAAGGAAGAAGAGGAGGCGTATAAGAAATACAAATTTCCACACGAGAGAAAGTAGGAATGAAATCGAGAAAGTTTATCATAGATATCACGAACCAATTCTCTCCCATCGTTAAGTTTAGATCGGAAAGGTTGGAACTAATCGAGTCTTCGGTTGACCTAGATCGTCGATTCTATACACAGACACTACTATCTTTGAGAATCGAAGGTTATTAGTTTTATATTTCAAGAGGATCCAACAAATTTCCCTCTGTGTTAATTCATTTTCACGCTAGTTTTTTAATGAAACGTAAAAAAAAGAAAAGAAAAGGAGAAAAGAAAGAGAAAAGAAGAGAGAAGGAGAGAGAAAGAGAGAGAGAGATCCTATTCGATACGAATAATTCGACTTTTAACAGGTTCACCTTTTAATTAAACTCTTTCTCTCTCTCTCTCTTTTTCTTTCTTTCTTTTTTTTCTCTCTCTCTTTCTCTGTTTTTTTTTTTCCTATTACAAATCCTTCCAATACGAAATTGCTCGTTAAACGAAGATATTTCTATCGAGTGATACAGATAACTCATCAAATCGAAAGAAAATTAGAATAAAAGAAAGAGAAAGTAGATATTAAATACTAGATTCATAAAGCTATCAAAATGATCATAAAGCTATCAATTTTTCAATATTGTTATAAAAATTTTTTTACTTAAAATTTCATAGCATACTTTTTCAAGATGTTTATAATTCTCTTTCTTTGTTTTCTTTTTTTTTTTTTTATACGTAATTTCATACGTGTCTACGAGTATAAATATATACAGGGCAGAGAATTTATTCATTCGTACAATGCAATATGTATTTTCATACTTCTATTGTACGAATACTTAAATCTTCCATTGTATATACATATGTATATTCTATATTTTATATTTTATATTATATATATGTATATCGTATCATATCATATCATATCATATCACATTATATCATGTCACATCACATCACATCGTATCGTATCATATCATATCATATCATATCATATATATGATCAATTCTATAAATTCCTTTCTTTTTTCTTTTGTTTGTTTTCAGCGATATATATATATATATATATATATATATATATATATATATATATATGTTTGTGTGTGTGTGTGTGTGGGATATATTTTATCTTGTTAACTGGGTAGATTTTCGTTTAGTAATAATGGACGTATGAAATTGATTTCGATTCAAAATAAAATGGTACAGATTGAGACAGGAAACTCTGAATTAATCAATGAATCGTAAAATGATAAAATCGAGAAGTATTTTTTTCTTTCTCTTTGTAATAATAGCGAAAATCATACTATGTCATATCTATATGAATATATGATCTATATTTCATTTATAAATTTACAACGACAGAAATGAAATCTTCGCCAATTTTCCCTTTCGAGTTAATAGATTACTATATATACATATATATACATATATATATATATAGATACTAGAATAATTGTCTTTTTGTCGTAAACATTGAAGTGTGGAATTGATTCGAATTAATAATAAAATAGTAATAACAAACAGAGATAAAAAAAATTCTGAATAAATCAATGAATCAAAAAATAAAGAATCACGATGTATAATTTCTTTTTTCTTTTTTCTTTTTTGATAACAGCGAGAAATAAATACGTCTTTGTTCTTTTCCCTTTGTCCGTATGTGTGTATGCGCGTTCGTGATTTATTTATACTTTTATTACGAGAGAAATAAAATTTACTGAACGATATGATATTCCTTTCGAATTAAAGGATTAATATATCGGAATAATTGTTAGAAACTGTTATATTATAGTGTTAAAAGTATGAATTTCAGTAACTGCAGTTTTACCTGGACGAAATTGGCGAATAATTTCGAGAAGTTTGCTCACGTCCTTTGCATCGTAACGAACGATCTCTGGGATCTCTACGTAAGAACCCAAGTAACCGGAAACAACGTGCCTCACGAATTCCACTTCTCGTTTTACGCGTATTTTCTCGTCGTCGTCGTCGTCGTCGTCGTCGTCGTCGTTGTCCTCATCGTCGTCGTTGTTGTCCGGCAAAGTCTCCCGTGGTAACGATTTCCGGAATCGGATTACCTTCTGCTCCTGAAACACGATAGATCTGAAAGGATACGAAAAAGAAATAGAAAAAAATATAATACCTTCGAGAGTACCTTCGATTCGAGATCCTAAATTAAGATCTTATTGAAAATCAGATTATAAAGGAATGAAAAAAGTCAAGAAACAAAAAAAAAAAATTGAAAAAGAAAAATGGAAGAAAAAAAGGAAACCAAGCGAGTCTTTGATAAATTCAAGGCCGTATTTAGCGATGCGTGAAACAGGAAAATGCATCTTTTGCGTCGTCGACAATAGAGAATGCTAATCGAACAAAAATTCTTTCTTGGTGTATCTTATCTCTTTTCTCTCTCTCTCTCTCTCTCTCTCTCTCTCTCTCTCTCTCTCTCTCTCTCTTTCTATCTTTTTTTTCTATTTTCTATTTTATTTTTCTTTTTCTCTCGTTTTTCTAATGCATTGCGAATATCGTCTTATGTAGCACTAATAATCGGCATACTAACGATTGATGCGATATTAGAAAGTAGAATTTAAAAAAATTGCAAATAAAAAAGAATAGAAATGAATAGAAATGATTAAAAAAAAAAAGACTGGAAAAAAAATATCCATCCCCAACGAAAACTATTTCCAAAGAATAATTCTATGTTAATATATCATGTCACAAATAAATGATATATATAAAATAAAAAAAAGATTAAAAGAAAGTAAATCCATCTTCATACGAATGATTCGAAAATCTACGAGAATCGTAATCGGTAGGAACTTTTTCAATTAAATCTGAACCCTTTCACCATTACGTTCTTCCTTTTTTTCAATTTCATTAAAAAATATAAAAGTAAATGGAATGATGGAGGAAAAGAGAAGAGGAGAGGTAGGAAAGAAAAAAGAATTATAAAATTCGATTATGTAGTCGCAGCACGCGCAGGTTACAGTTGCTCTTAGGCTTTCGACTCTAAGAATATGTACATCGTGTTCGTCGAAATGAACGGACCGGATAATTCCTTTCACTTCTATCTTTCAGCTCGTTGGAAATAATATTTTACCTCGGATCTAACTATCACACACACACACACATACATATATATATATACACACATAAATAAACAAACTATTTATATACATACAAAAAAAAATAATATATATATAACTGTATTTTTTTAAAGTCGTATACGACGACATTTCGATGGAGTCAAAGGCGTTAGCGCGATAACGATAACATTCTTTTTGAACTTTTATAAAAGTGGAAAAAAGGATGGATGGATGGATGGATGGATAAATGAATGAATGAATGGATGGATGGATAGATAAATAGATAGATGGTTTTACTGAATAATTCAAACTAGTTGATTGCATATAAATTTCCGTATATGTATATGCATATCTATATGTATAAATATATACATGTATGTAAGTCCGTTCGATGACAATAAGAAAAGCATTGAAAGACCTTTACATACTTGCCGAACGAGTTAATTATCAACGAAATCAAATCTATAGCTCGGATAATAAGTTTTATAGCTGTTCACGGCCCACCCCACTTCCCAACCCCTCCTACCCCTTCTCCCATCAAGGAAATATGTGGGTCGGGAGGCCGATGAAATATTGTTAGGTCATTGAAAAAAGAGAAACAGAGAGATAGAGATAAGGTCGATAATGCACGATCCTCGAGACTTGCCTTGTCTCTTCGTCAAGTATAATATAATATATGTATGTATGTACGTGTGTATACGTGTGTATATATATATATATATATATACACACACACACACGTTGTATATGTATATATCTATTATATACGTATGTATGTATGAACGTAAGTATGTGATTTTGCACGTAACGCGTTAATCTGCATCTAACTTTGCTGGTATTTCATCGTAGTCATCATCTTTCGTTATCGTCGAATCGATACGACCACAATGCATCCTGACGACAATTTTTTAACTAAAAACATGGAGAAAATTATCTTGCAAGTTATATTTTATTAAAGATACATAAAGACTAGTGGAGATTAGTCGTGAAATATCGGTAATTATTAGCGACCATTATCGCGATATACACATACGTATATATATATATATATGTACGTATATATGTACGTATGTATGTGTATGTAGGATATCGCATAGTTATATTTAGACAAAATTCTGATGGAATTTGTAAGAATAGGAAAATTACTGTATTTTAACTAACTGAGTTTAAGATCAAAGCTTTGTTTCTCTGTAGTATTTATTATACCTTTTCGATATTTATTTTTATACGTATAGACAAACAGATAGATAGATAGATAGATAGATAGATAGATAGACAAATAGATAGATAGATATATAAACAGAGAGAGAGAGAGAGAGAGAAAGAGCAAATATTTGATCTTTTTTCTCTTTTTTTTTATTCGTTTATTTTTTAGATATTAATTATTCATATAACGAAACAAATAGTATTCGATTCTGTTTCATTATTTTAGGTATAAATTGGATAAATTGTTATTTGCAGATAAACATATATATGTATAATAACAATGTACTAATTTATGAATTAATAATAAAAATGTAATATACGAATAAAACATAAATTTTTTTATAATATACATATTGTTCCTAATAATTAATGATATATATATACACGCGATATAAATTTTAAATTCGTCAAGGACTCGTAATGTATAATTCGAGAAGTCATTTCATCAGTTTTATTGGAAAAGAGAGACTTTCGCGATTGGAACGAAAATTTGCGTGCCACTGAAAATTGAGTTGTCACATGCGGTAGATATATACGTATCTATATACATATATATATATATATATATATATATATATATATATATATATATATATGTCGTGACGGAACGTGATCGTTCGACATGTTGAAACGACACGTTCGAATTTTCGATTATCGGCCAACGAGATTTATTATATTTCAACATTATAAGCTATATAAATTAATAAATAACATATGTCATTAAAAGTAAAGCTATTATCATCATCATCATCATCATCATCATCATCATCATTATTATTATTATTATATTATTATTATTATATATAACATTTAATGTTTTATGTTTCCTGTTCAATGTTCAATGTTTAATGTTTAATTTACAATTAATAATTTAACGTAGATACATACATAATCTGATGAAAAAATTCAAGGTTATAATTTGAAAAATTCGATAGGTTTAAGCGACGTTTAACATCTAGGAACTTTACAGTAGACGATTTTAATAGACGATTCATCTAATTACGTCAGTTGTGCTCTTTATTCCGTCAAGTTTATCTTTGTTTTATTACAAAAAAAAATAAAAGAAAAAAGAAGAGAAAAAATATCTTCGGTGATATTCTGTAATTACTGATTTTAAAGAGATAAATTCGTACCCACCGGTACCACACGGTGAATGCAATAATGCATATTTTATTATTGAAGGGGTGTTGCAACGTTCGCGTGAAAATGTGCGAACGAATTATGGCAAGAGACTTGTCTCGCAGCTGTTACATCATTATAATATCAAGATCATACATGGCATTTATTCGTTCAAGGAGATTTTTCTTTTTCTTTTTTTAATTTTTTTTTTTCTTTTATTTTTTCCATTAGAAACTTACTTCCTGTAAAGTTTTGTAAATTATTTCGAAGATTTAATTGTAAAAGAAAAAAGAAAAAAATAAATTAAATTTAATTATGAAAGAAAAAAAAGAAAAGAAAAGAAAAGGAAATTAAGTTTTCAAATCTTTCCTTTTTCTTTTTCCTTTTTTTTTTCTTTTTTTTTTTTGGTTACTATGGTTCGATTAAAGAGTTAAACGTAGAATTTTTGAAATTCATTTGTGTTTGCGTTATTTGAAATGCACAATTATCTCTTACGAACGATCGAAATGCATTCATATCTCGTATAAAACGATATTGTTAAAACAAGTTGCGAAAATTGCAACGTATCTCTTATAACACGGTTTCCATATAATACGACTTAATAAACTTGAATAATTCTCATGTAGCACAGTTACGCTTAACACAATTTCGATAGAACATGAAACGAGTTAACCGTGTTGTAGGAGGACCGAATGTATTTTAATCGCGATTAAATATATAGAAAATATTTCTTAATTCCGTTCCAATTCATCGCTTAAAAAAAGAAACTTTGAATAATTGTAAGACTGTACCGATAAAATATTATATTTATTGAACGAAGTCCCTGAATCTTTTTATCAAATCTTTTATATACAATGACGACGACGATTATTATTGTTATTATTACATTTTATTTTTATTTAATCAAGATGGTAAATATATAGATAAAAGATAACTCGGACGCGTACGAAAAAACAAACAAAAAAAGAAAAAGCAGAGAAAACAATAAATAAAAGAAGCAGAAACATGAAAATAAAACAAACAACAAACAAAGATGCACACGCTCGTTTATCTCGAAGTCACGATACGTTATTATGGAGACGAATTAAAAGGAAGCACATAATCGAGATTTTTTTTTCTTCTTTTTTTCTTTTTTTTTTTTTCTTCTTCTTTCGACGAATCTACTATTATCCTCGATGCGAAAATAACATGCAGATACCTCTTCTTTTTTTTCCCCTCGCGACTAATGATATCGAAGGAAATTACAAAAAAAAAAAGAAGAAGAAGAAGAAGAAGAAGAAGAAACAGTTAGAAAAGAAAGAAAAATAGAAGAAAATAACACGAGTTTTTTTTTCTCTTCGCGTTATCGCGAAAAAAACAAACGATTATGCTCTATTTTTCCATGGCCGGTTATAGGACTGTGAATCTTTTGCCGTTATCGAGCGGCCTTGAAATATCGTCCGAACGAAAGACCCTTTCAACGTGGTATCAAATTAATTTAATTAATTAATTTATCAATAATATCACTCGAGAAACGAATAAATATTGGGTTATTCGTTAATAATAAATAAATATGAAATTAATGAAAATAATATGAATATTGCATAGGAACAAGTCGAACGAAAAAGAATTTTAGTCTTCAGGTGTGCTTTTCTCTCGTAGTCGAGTCGAGCAATCGATATATCGATAAGGTACGTATATATATATATAGATATATATATACATATATATATACATATACATATACATATACGTGTTCTTTCACCGCGACTGACGTGGCCACAAGTTTTTCCATGCGTCACGAGGCTCGCAACTCGATCTATCTCCGTCCTATCTCTTCGTTCATCTATCTATATATCTATACACGTGTATATATGTATACATGTGCAAATATATAAGTAGCTGTGTGTGCATGTGAGTTAGTGAGAAAGAGAGAGAGAGAGAGAGAGAGAGAGAGAGTCGATAATAAACGCCTTTGGAAAAACATGTTTTTCCGTTCGACGGGAAAAATCGTAAAAATCTAAGGACAACGTGTGTTGTATATATGACGGACTTTAAAAAGAAAGGAAAGAAAAAAGAAAAAGAAAAAAGAAGAAAAATAAAAAAAATATATAGGAAAAAAGGAAAAACGGAAGCCTTCGTCGCTTCGCTTCGTTGATCGCTCCTTCTCAAAGCGATATTATCGCACCGTTTAATCGAATTTATCCGTTTCAAAGAGTTTTAAGTCGTCGGACGATTATTACTGCTGTGATTCGGTGTTACATATTTATCTAGTTGGACTGTTAGTTGGATATAATAAATGAATAAATATATAAATTAGTATATAAATGAAACGAGAGCTCGTTCGAAATATCTACGAAATAAAATGATGTGTGTTCTATAGTAGATATTTTTTTTCTTTTTTTTTTTTTTTTTTTTGATTGAATAACTAAATCGACGCAAAATTTTTCGAATTTTTACTATGTATGAAAATAAAAAAATAGAAAAAAGAGAAAGAAAGAGGAAAAAGTTGGAAATTCGAAATCGAATAACTTTCTATGTCGACGAGAAATTTTTCAAATTATTACTATATATGAAAACAAAAAAAAAAAAAGAAAAACAAAAGAAAATTAGAAATTTGAAATCGAATTACTTTCTAGATCGATAGAAAATTTTCTAAAATTTCGATAACTTATGAAGATAGAAAAAAAAAAAGAAATTGAAAACGATAAATCACGAACAAGTTTTTAGATCGAGGAAAAATTTCTGAAATTTTTAAGTAAAAAAAAAAAAAAAAAATTAGTATACACCCACATATATGCACTTTATAGTAGTTTCCATTTATAAAATATATACAATAATAAATAATAATATTCCAATCACGATGAAAAATAGAAAATAGAAAATGGTATATACACGATAGTATATACACTATATTTCGTAGATCAAAATTACTACAATTTTTGAAATATATTATTCATACATTGAAATACAAAATACAAGATATCTGCATTTCATTTTTTTTTTTTATTTATTATTTTCTTTTCCTTTTTTTCCGTCATTCAGAGCGATTTAACAATACGTCCAAAGTTTTCTTACGACACCATATTTTTTTTAAATATTCATATATATATATATATATATATATACACATCTATATATAAATCTTTTTAAATAATAATGTCCATTAGAATCTTTGTTCTATTTATATCGCTTACATTGCTCTCTCGAACGTAAGGTGACTCACAATAAGAAGCGAGAGAGCGGTGTCTTTTGTTGCCTTTCAATGAAGATATTATATCCTTTTACTTCTTGGATTACATCGTTTTCACGTTTCTGAATGTAAGAGAAAAAAGAAAAAAAAAAGAGAAAAAAGAGAAAAAAAACGAACGTGCGTACAAAAATCATTATTATATAAGTTTACAACAGTCGTTTCAACGAGAGTTTCTCTAAACCTAAGCCAGATTCGTTGTTGCACTTTAACCTTACTTCCTCCTCACCTCCCACCGACTATCTTACTTTACCATATTACTATTATCGTATACTCGAATATGCTTACTCGATAAAGGAAAATTATTCGACTACCAGAACAATTTCCTTAGGATTAAACTATTCTCTCTCTTTCTCTCTTTTTCTGGTCTTGAAGTTTCATCTACGGATAGAATTTTGTTATATCTTAATATAAGCTTAGAAGTATGAATATGTATATAATTTGTTATTTTTTTTTTTATTATAAATTAATATATCTAATCTTTATATATATATAAATGTATATGTAGTAAATTTATATATACTATAATATATGTATTATTTTATTTATATTATAATACAATAGTACTGTATTATAAATATATATTATATATATATATATATATATAAATCAAATTTGTGATTAATAAAAGTTCAAGGTCGCGTCCTGATTTCTTTCGAACGTTATTTATAATATTTAATACGAGACTTGAAAACGATATTCTAAATGTTAGGATATACAAACTTTTGGTAATCGTTGAAAGTTTAAGGTCACGTCCTCTTTTATTTCGAACGTTATTTACATATAACATTTAGAACAACTTGCCGATGATATTCGTGTTTATTGAATATCATACAAAATGTCAGAATCACGAAGTTCTATTAATATCGATGGAACTTAATTTACAAAAGAAGAGAGAATTTAATTGGACATTTTTTACCATACGAATGATACAAAAAAAATAATTACAAAAAAAAAAAAAGAAAAATTAAAAGGAACATCATTCGTTAACGTTATTAATATCATTAATCGAATTTGAAGAAAATAATCGTGGAAAAATCGTTGATAATGAATGAACAATTTTTTTCTTTTCTTTTCTTTTTTTGTTTTTTTTTTTCATCATTTTCTTTTAAAATTGTAGTGTAAAACGTATATACGTATCTCTATGCACGTATATGTACGTATGTACACAGTACATAGTACTTACACAGATCGATTACAGCTTTTGTTATTTCGCGGAGCGATGATTCAAAGTTCCTTACAACGGAACGAGGGAAACTACTACGTGGGCAGAACGTACTAGTAGCTTTACATTGTCCATATCGGAGTCACGAAAGCACGCTAGCGGAAAGAGAACGATCGGATTAAATTTTTTATTCGTCACGAAGCAACTTCTTCAAATAATATCAAACTGACGATCTACGTTCAACTACTTTTTTTCTTTAACACGATAGGACTGTTCGATTTTATATATATATAAAAAATATATATATATATATATATATATGTGCGTTCACGTTATATACCGATCTCAATTCTTCCTACGAACAATTTTCTTCGATCAAAATGACAGCGTATTTATAGTCGAGTCCCTTTCTTTACGATCGATATCGATATCGATACGTTGTTTTCGAAAAATAAAAAGAAAGAACAGATCATAAGAAATCGTATAAAAAAAATTTCTCTACTCTTCGAAAAAGAACAAAAGAAAAATAAAAACAAAAACAAAAACAAAAAGGAAAATACAATCACTCGTAATAACCCTCCTCGAATTATTTTCGAATTTCGAAAAACTGTACCAATAATACTACTAATTACCGACGGACGTTCGTGCGTATACCTTCAATGATTTCCTAAAAAAAAAAAAAAAAGAAAAAGAAAAAAAAACAAAAAAAAATAGAAAATAAAGAGAAGAGAAAAAAAAAACGGAAAAAAAATGGAGCGCTCGAATTTACCAATACAAACGATTTATTCGCTATCGTATCTATTTCAAATATTCGACTACATCACTATACACAATACATACATACATATATAATATATACGTATATACATACGTATATACATACGTATATATGTATATTAATAATCGATAAATCGTATAGATCGAGTCGTGTTCGATATAACTGTTGAAAACATTGTATTAATGTATGTGTACCATAGGTATACAGAAAAGAATAAAAGAATCGGAGTGCAGTGCATGGCTTTGCGCGATTCTGACGCGCACGGTGCATTGATCAGTCGCACGAATCCCACCACTCCGAGTGGCCTCGTTCCCCTCCATACCCCCATACTTCGTCTACCCATCTACCATCGCTACCACCACTACCACTACCACTACCACCCCTACCACCACTACCACTACCACTATCACCACTATTACCACTACAAGAAACACTACCACTATCACTATCACTATCAGAGTACCACTACCAATACGATCACTACTACTATTGCCATCAGCACCTCCACCATCTTTCCAAGAGCCTCCTCCCTCGCGAGGTCAACGGCCAACGATTAATTTTCTCTCTTTCTCTCTCCTTTAACCTTGTCACTATATAACACCATCTCTCTCTCTCTCTCTCTCTCTCTCTCATGCTTCACACTATTCACGACAAAAGTAGATTCTAGTCTTCCTCTTCCCTTCTCTCTCTTTCTCTCTTTCTCGTTCTTTTTACGAAGAATTTTCCTTTTGATCGTCATCACGCGATCTACGACTGATTAGATTTAGATAGCCTCGTATTTAATTACTCTACTTTTTTTCTCTCTCTTTCCGTTTCTTTTTTTTTCTTTTCTTTTCTTCTTTTCTTTTTTGTTTCATTTAAACGAGATTAATATAGGAAAGCGGAGATAAAAGAAAGGAGAGGAAAAAGAAAAGGGAATAATAAGAATGGAAAGAGAACAGTAGTAATAAAGAAAAAAGAAACACACACACACACACAGATAGAGAGAGAGAGAGAGAGAGAGAGAGAAATAATATTGAGTGAGGTCTCGTTTTATATATGAATCTACATACGTACGTATTACATATCTAGAAATGCCACTATGTTGCGTTAGGTCATAGCTTCGTGGGGTTGGGAGAACTTATATATGTTCGCGAGTAAAGAGAGTCTCCCTACTTTTGTCGAGTTGATTTATGAGAATTCACCGGTTCGTATCCGGTGATTTTCGAAAGACAGTTGGAGGACAGGTAATAATCTCCTATACATTAGTTTCTCTCTCTCTCTCTCTCTCTCTTTATCTATCTATCGATCTCTGTTTCTCTTTCAATGTATTATCTCTTTTCCTTCCTTCCTTCCTTCCTTTTCTAAGTCCACCTCTAAACTCACCGTGACGATTAGAATTGCAATCGTGACGGTACGGCCAACACGCAAACGCGAGCAACTCGCTCACATTGAGTCGCGATTTATGAGCTATCGTTTAAACTGGAAGTAATCTAACAGAGTTAACTCCCTGCAATTATCTTCGCCTTGAATAAGAGAGATAGATCCAAACGAGAATGATTTTCTTTCTTTTATTTATCTTTTTCTTTTTTCTCTTTTCTTTTCTTTCTTTTTTGTTTTCCTTTTCTTCTTCTTGTTTTTGTTTCTAAGACATATACGCATTTATATCTATGGGACATTATTTTTATGGAGAGTTCTAACGTAGTTACGAGTTTCTTCGATTAGTCATTTATTTGAAGTAATTATTATAAAATGATCTATCATATATATATATGTTAATTCTTTATTTTGTGTTATATTGAATTGTATTGTAATAATGTATTATTAAATATACATATATATATTTCTTTTTATTTGTGTTTTATTATAATATAATTCGATAAAAGAAAGTATATAGATATATAATAAAATAATAAGCAAAGTTTTTCCATATCTCTTATTTAAACGACTTTCATAAATTACCAGCAGATTTTATCAAAATAATAATAAAAATATGACAGAGAGAGAGAGAGAGAGAGAGAGAGAGAGACAAAAAAGAAATAGAGATGAATTTTAAATGCAACATTCTTATACGCATATATACGTACGTACATACATACATACATACATACATACATACATATATATATATATGTATTTTATTCCGTAGCAGAACGTCATGTTGTAATTTATTTCGTTCGTTTCGCCTACGTTCATACTGCGTGACATTTTCTAGTCACTATAAAATAGATACATTTCCGAGTTCAGTCATTGCACCCCATGCCATCAACTTAGACGAGTCACTACGAAAGTCTTTTTTATGGCACGCATGGCCTTTGGTCTAGTTATAAGTTCGACAAACTCTCAACTTACAAAGTAAGTTCATATAATACAGACTCGAAACATAAACGACAGAGAGAGAAAGAGAGAGAGAGAGAGAGAGAGAGAGAGAGAGAGACACGATTGTTTAAATGTAACATTGCAAAAGTTGTATTACACCGATCTAAAACAAAAAAAGAACTTTTTTCTTTTTCTATTTCTTATTTTTTTTTCTCTCTCTCTTTCTTTTTTTATCTTCTTTTTCTTTTTAATTATTATTTCATCCGATGATATAGCGTGTTACGTCTACGTAACAGCTGTGTCCTCGTATTAATTTCGCACGATTTCAATTTTTTTTCTTTTTGCATCGGAAAAAGAGAGAGAGAAAGAAAAAGTCGAGCCCACTAATTTTTGCTACAAATTTCCCTGCCCTTTTATCTCGTTATCTATAACGTTAAAAAGATCTATTTCAACAGAAAAAAAAGAAAGAAATCTGTAGCATTTTCATACGTTTCTTATTTTTCCTTTTTTTTTTTTTCCCTTCAAATTATAAATTCAACGATATAGTTTCATACTTAATATTCATTATAATAATAAATAAATAATACTGAGATATAGCAGTAAAGGAAGAAGCTCTGATCGATCTTGTTTGTTAATTCTTATAAAAAAGAAAAAAGAGAAAAAAGGAAAATTATATAAGACTATAAACATTAATTTATCCATTACAAATCCTTCAATAAAAGTCATTACATACATACATACATACATACATATATACATATGTACATATATATATAAACGATAATTGAAAATTTATAAATGTGAATATATTAATGAAGATCGATGAGATCATTTTTCAAAAGGTCGATGGTCGCATTGTCGATTAAAATCATTGTGCTCATAGATAGTGTCTCGATAAAACGCGATCACACACACATACACACATACACATATATCTACAAAAATACAGAACAGGTATACACACACAAGTATTATCGACGTAGTTCGTAGAAAATGCAGAGCCGTGCAATTATTATCATCGATCTCTTCGATAAAATCTGTGATGCGTCAACACACTTCGGTCAATACTGCTGTTACCACACGTATTACATTAAAACACATACATACACAAACACACACACACACACAAATCAGTGCATCCGATATTGTACTATCGCTGACAAAATGTAATATGAAAAAATTGATTTCTTAGAACACAAATCAATGTGCATCGGAGATCGAATATGAACGACTAACCACTTATTTAAACGGGGAAAAAATCAACGAACTTAAATACATACAAACGTATTTTTATATATACATATATATATATATATATATATATATATATATATTTCTAATAATTTCATTTTTTCCTGATTGAATTATCACATTGACGTAATAACGAGGAAATCGAATACAACTTTGCACGTACTATTCAACTTTTATATTTCAAATTAAGAAACGTATCTAAAGAAACATATATATTTTTTATTTGTATTTCTTATTTTTTATTTATTTACTTATTCATTTATTTATTTTTTTTTTTTTTTGATTAGTATTGCTACGTTATCAATTTTTCTCAACAAAATATTTATATGTATTTATACGTATGTAAGTATATATATATATATATGCAATACGTATAGCCATGAAATGTTAATTTTTGCGACACGTTTATGTTAGTCCATTAAAATGAAAAAAATCGTACAATCGTTTTCTCTCTCTCTCTTTCTCTCTCTCTCTCTCTCTCTCTCTCTCTCTCTCTCTCTCTCTCTCTCTCTCTCTCTCTCTCTCTCTCTCTCATTCTTTTTTTCCTTCTTTCATTAGTAAAATCGAGAAAGAAAGATAAGCAATATCGATTCGTTATAAAAACATATATATTATTATACATATATTATACATTATTATCTTAATCATTTATCGATCTGAAAAAATACGAAAGCCAAGGTATTTAAAATGTATGAATAAAAAGTTCTTCGAATTTGAATACAAACATTTCTTAGACATGATGAATTATTTCCTAAGTAAATGCAATTAAGGAGGTTAATATGAAATAAGAGGAAAATAGAAAAGAGAAAAGAGAAAATGACAAGAAAAGAAAAGATAAGATAAGATAAGAAAAGAAAAGAAGCAAATAATCGAAAGAGTAAAATTCAATCAAGAGACACTATCGATACGTTCGATATTTCGATAATTGAAAAAACGTATGATCTTCATTCGAAAATATAAAAGACAGAATCTAAATATATTTTTTTTTCATTTGTATACACACACACACACACACACACACACACACATTGGTTACGTTCAATGAATTATGCGAATAAATCGACGTACGAGATGAATAAAGTAAAAAAAAAAAAAAGAAAAAAAAGAAGAAGAAAAGGAGTAGAATGCCAAGGAGAAAATCAATCAAAAGATTCTTATGATTGATATCTCGATAAGTGAGGACGCATGATCTTTTTTACTTGGAAAACGTGTACTATGATATTACGTGTATTTAATGTATATAGTTACATACGTATGTGTATGTATGTACGTATGTAAGTACGTATGTTTTCTTCGTATGTACGTCTCGTGGTTTTACGTTGATCATCTATTAGGTCGAAAGGAGTGTCCAACGGAGAGCGAAGGTCACGTTATCCATTATTGTTGGGTATAAAAGAAGCGAGTTCATTTATGCGAACGACGGTCTATTACTATTATATACACTATGACTTCTTTAATTCATGGAAAAAAACGTATACGTTGTTGGATGTGACGCCTGTCTTCTCTCTTTCTCCTTCTCTCTATTTTATTTCTTTTAATTTTTTTCTTTTTCCTTTTTTGTCTCTCTCTCTCTCTCTCTCTCTCTCTCTCTCTCACTCTCTCTTTATTTTTATCATCGCTTTTTTAACTCTCTCTTTCTTTTTTTTTTTATTTTTATTTAACTCTCTTTTCCTTTTTTCATTATTAAAACGTCCAACAGTAAATTGCTTTCCAATGTACGAGATGATATCGGCACGCGACTCTATTCAGTTAGAATTTTTTTTCTTTTTCTTTTTCGTTTCTTCTTTTTTTGTTCTTTCTTGCTTTCTTTTTTATTGAAAGTTTCCGACCATTCCGTACGTTTTGTTATAATTATCGAATCAATCGATATTTCTATATCGAAAAGAAAAAGTTATTATACGAAAGAGTATTTCTATCGTCTATTGAGAGAGTGTACGTATGTATGTCTATATATGTATATATGTGCGTGTGCGTTTGTGTATGTATACATATCTTTATATATATATAGGTATGTATTTATCTATTTATAAATAATTATTACGGATCACTGTAATAGGTATCTCGGTTTATACGATAAAGATTTTTTTTTCAATGAAGTGTTATCATTTTCGAATAAATAAAATTTCGAATAAAAAAGTATGGCTTTCTTTTTCTTTTTTTTTCTTTTTTTTTTTTTAATAGATATGTCTTGGTTTATATAATAATAGTATTCTATTTTTTTTTTTTTTTTTTTTTAATGGAATCATATATAATTTTAGAAAAAACGAGTAACGTAATATTTCTTTTTTAATTATAAACAATATAAGATATTAAGACATTCCTATTCAAATATTCCATCCTATATACATAATTATATATACATAAATTACATATATATATATCCATACATAAATATTCATTTTGCAATAATTATATAAATTATAATAAATCTATTACCATTACTAATTATTATAATAAATTCATTACAATAATGATACATGAATTTTTTCTTCAAATCAAAAAACAACTTGAACGAGGAACATGAAATTTCACGAACCCTCTCGTTAGAAAAACTTTTCTTTACTTTTTATTTGTTTATTATTCCTTTCCTTTTTACATTGATACACACACGTATCCATACATACGTACACACACATATATATATTCTTTTTTTTGTTTTTAAGAGACAAAGTACCGGATAAACTCGGTAGCTTCCACTTCATTTTTCTCGCTTCTCTGCGGTCGCTTTGTCGAGTCTCCATCCTATTATAAGTTCCCCACCCATTTACGACGTCGTTAGAGTCTCTCTCTCTTTTCCACTTCATCGTTAATTTATGAGTCGTGTTTTCTTCCTTAGAACCAGCCGGAGGTACTCGAGATATCGTTTCGTTTCGAGAGTGGATTCTTGTCCGGTATGACAATGGCGATTCACTCACGAAATATCTCTGTCTTTCTCTCTCTCTCTCTCTCTCTTTCTATCTATCTACCTCTCTCTCTCTCTCTCTTTCTCTTTCTATCTCTCTTTCTCTCTCTCCTCGAGCATGCGCACGCGTATTCTTCTTATCGGTATTCACGATAAGCACTTCGAGTAGCTTCGAGTGTCTGGAAAATTTTGCGAGTTTGCTATACTCGCAAGGACGATTGATTTTTCTCTTTTATCGTAGGAGAAAAATTAAAAAAAAAGGAAAAAGTACAAAACGAAAATTTGAGAACTTCCTACATTTTCTTTTTCTCCTTGATTTTTTTTATCACTGCAAAGAATTTTTTCAATCATTGTAAAGAATAATTTCTGATGACTGAATAATATGATGATTACGTTTCAACGATCGACAAAGTCGTGAGGGATAAATAGTATTTCGAATGAATTTGTAAAAATCGACAGTAGTTTGTTACAAAAGGGAAAAAGAAAATTTGCAAATTCTTCTCACATTTCTTTTTCTTCATTGTTTCTTTTTTTATCATTACTATTATTATTATTATTAGTATTATTATTATTATTATTATTATTATTAATAGTAATATCATCGCGAAAGATCGCTTATTACGGTGTTACGATAGTCACGATCAAATTTTGTAATCGATAGTTTTAGAAAGTAATTGTAAAGAAATTTGTAAATTTTCTAGATAACTATGAATTTATTATATATAGAATCTTGAGGAATTTATTTCTTCGTAAATGTATGTTTATATCGAAAAATGATGATACATATATATATATGTACATATATATATACACATATGTATAATACGTGTGTAAAGCAAATATGTAAAACAAAATTAGAAATATATGGAAAAATAGAAAGTTTCGAAGGAATCATACGGATGACGTTGACGACGATGACGACAACGCGATGTCGACGATGACAAGAAACGATTAGAAAGTCACGAGGCTCACAGAAAATTTCTTTTAATATTAATAGAATGGACTCGGAAATTCAAATCACTTTTATCATTAGGAAATACCAAATTACTTTTCAAGGATAATTGAATTTACAAGGCTATGTATCGTAGGTACAAATTGTCGTAACGAACGATTGTCTCACCTTATCGAATTAATTCTAATCGATTCTTCAACGTTAACTGACAACATTCTTCTAATCAACGAATGTATATTTTTGAACGTTGTTTACGAAATATTAAAACAATTCGAAAAATTCATAGCTTTCTTTTTATTTCCTTCTTATTATTTTTCACTTTAAGAAGGAAGGCGTGTGTTTCATTCATGAAATTTTTATTAGTGTTAAAGAAAAGTGAAAAATAAAAAGAAAAAGAAAAAGAAAAAAAAATAGAGAGAAAGGCATGCAAAATTTTTCAAACGATCGGACGAACTTACGTTAGATTTTTTTTTACGGACTATTCATCATTCTTATATATCATTTTCTTACGTCTGATCCAACGATTCAAATGTCATAGTTACTTGACTGACATGATTCTTGATACGTTTAATTATTTTTTTATTACATACAGATATAAATCCGACGTAGTAATTTCACGTGATTGTACTCGTTATGTATGCTATAATCATTTCAAAATCTAGTTTAACTTTCTTGGCAGTTCAAAAAATAGATTTTTTTTTTCTTTAATTTTCTTTCTCTTTTTCGGTTCGTTTGTTTTTTTTTCTCTTTTTTTCGAAACTCACCTCGTGTCATATTTTAAAAACAAATTAAATTAAATCAGATTAAATTAAATTATATTGAGCACAAAAAAAAAGGAGAAGAAGAAGAAGAAGAAGAAATTTATATAATATTGTATGTACTTACATGTGGTAGAGAGACAACGATGTTAGCATTTCCTTCCCCTCGATAAATGCAATCCTTCACGGAGAGACTTTCAAATGAATCGGAAGTCGATGAATCGACATCGTGCTTCGAACTTCCGTCACGGATCATCATCGATCTTATCTCATTGTCGTCTCTGTCTTCGTCTTCGTCTTCGTCTTCGTTTATTCGAATCATGACTATTCTTTTCCAATTGTCTTCGTTATTGAATATGTATTTATCTGTTATAACAAATAAAAAAAGAGATTGATTATTTTCAAAAGTATCATTTGTCTTGTTAATTATTATTGATTATCGTTAATCGTCGTAAATATATAGTTGTTAACACTTTGAAAATTTGTCAACGATCGATACGACTATTTTATAAAACGACAACGACGACGAATAATAATAATAATAATAATAATAATAAATTAATTAATTACTCCTCGAATCACGACAATTGCTTTCCAATTATCTTTCGTAATTCGTTTAATTATCATTAATTATTTATTGCAACATCTTACGAAAACTTTTCCTATCGATAAGAATTGGTTTTCTTTTTTATGCACATTTGATAAATGATAACTGTGTAGATTATTAAGATAGACTAACGTATAATATTATTATAATAATTACGAGTATATAATATATATTTACATACATATATATATATGTATGTATGTACGTATGTATGTATATTAAAAATATAAAAAGATAGATAGATTAAAAATCGATTAAAAAAAAAATATTTCGACATAGATAAATTAATACATTTATTGACATATTACTAATATATTATATTCGATTATACACTCCTGTATATATGTATATATACAGAAGTTAAAAACAAAAAATTATATAAACTACTAAATATCGAGTAATATATTGTTCGTATATGAGACTCGGGTTAAAGGAGTTTCGAAGTTGTCGCAAAGAAATAGAGATAGAAAAAGTGATAGTAAATAGACTAAGAGAGACAGAGATAGCAGCTCGGTCAAGATTTGCACAGCCGTGACATTTCTCGACTTTACCAGAGTCAGGATCGAAAAAATCGATCGAGGCGAGTGCCTCGAAACGGTGAAAGTCAAGCAAAGGCCACGCGTTATGCTGTCGTTGAGTCCATTCTCAGTTTTACAAACGATTGATATATATATATATATATATATATATATATATATATATATATATACCGTGTGGAAATTCAAATGTCGATCGGTCGATTTCGATGGAGATATATCGTACTGCATATAAATAAAACTACGGTGTATATATAAGTTCGATCGAGAGTACGATGACTCTTCACTATCGATATCGATAAATCTTTTTTATTTTTTCTTTCTTCCTCTCGTTTTTTTTTCTTTTTTTTTTTTTTTAATGACGATTTTTATATTACGAATTGTTAGATCGAGGATTTGAAATATAGAATTTCTTTTTTCCGATGATCATTATATTGTCTCTTTTATGTACAGGATTTAATTATTTTATTTGAATAAAAAAGATTGTCAGTATGTGTCTCTGTGAGTATTTTGTAATACGATAATAAATATGATTTATTAATTCACGGAGATATATTACCTTTTTTTTTCTTTTCTTTTTTTTTAGACAGATTTGTATCGTTTTCTTTTTTCTTTTTTTTTTTTCTTTTTATTTTGTTTTAGAGAGACGGAAGGATAGATAGGTAGATCTAAAGAAAAAATATTTTTATATATATACATTTTTTTTTTGCTTCTTAATTATGTACTGATATATCGATTCAAATTGTAATATATCAATTATTCATGTAATATATAATTATAATGTTCGATAATATTAACAATTCATTATAACATACAATTATTGAAATTGTAACATATCGATATATTAAATATTGTTAAGTAATATATCAAAGTATAAAAATATTTTTTCTAATATACTAATATACTAAGTATTTATATAAAAATACTTGTTTAGATATATTTCACACACATACACGTATACACATTTTCTTATTACATCAACCAAAAAGAGAACAATTATCTTCGAGGAATCGTCTGAAACAAACTTAATTTTTGTTCATCAACAAATCGAAAGAACTGATGTATAGAAATGATAGATAGTTCGATTTAATCGAAAAGCAAACTACTTTATCACGAGAGAGATCTAAATAAAAAGAATGTCGAGACAGAAAGAAAAAAAAAACAGAAAGAAACAGAGAGAAAGAGAAAGAAAAAAAGAAAGAAAGAAAGAAAGAAAGAAAGAAAGAAAGAAATAGTAAAGGGTGAGGAATGGATAGGGGTGGGAAAGAGGAAGGTTAGTAAAAGGAAGAAAGCTCGTAGAAAATCAATGTTTAATTATCCTCATGCCAGACGCAATGACAGCAGAGTTTTGTGCGCTAGCCTTTCTATCCTCTTTTTTTTCTTCTACTTGTACTTTTACTTCTTCTTCTTCTTCTACTATTTCCTTCTCGTCCTCTCTGGATTCTATTCGTCTACGTACATAAGTAAGTATATACACGACTGGGTAGAGAGAACGGGTATTACGAAAAAAAAAAAAAAAAAAAAAAAAAAAGAAAAAAAAATAGAAAAAACTCAGCTGTATATCGTTGGCTCGTAGTTTCGTGTCGTCTACGACTAACATAAGTGCGACGAAACGAAAGAAGCGCTCGTTACACACTATGTCTAACGTAAATTCGCAAGAATAGTTTTGTGTGTCTGTGTGTGTGTGTGTAATAAGAGTGTAACGAGCGTACGAATAGAGGATCTTTTCGTGTTCGTGTGTATGTCCATGTGTATGTGTGTTGTTAGTACTACGACATATTTTTTTTTTTTTTTTTTTTTTATTATATACTTCGTCTTCTGAAAAGAAGAAAAAAAAAGAAAAAGAAAAAAAAATCAAAAGAAAAGTTGTTAGTTTTGTGCGTTCGCCTGTCTCTCTTTCTTTCTTTCTTTTTTCTTTCTCTCCTATTTACATAAATTACCGTTTAGAGAGTAACGACTTTTCTTGTCCAATTAATGTCTCTGCAGAGAAGAAATTTATTATACATGTACACCTATCCATATATATAACACTTTCACATAAAACGTTATACTGTATCTGTATTAAAGTTGGAGGTATTAATTCGAACGTATGAAAAAAGGAATTAATGATTTTATATTTACTAATATATCTTATCTAAGGTTATCAAATTTTACTTATAAACATTGTGTCGATTAATAAGTAAATATATATATATATATATATGAATAAAAAATAGTAAAAGAAAAAAAAGAATAAAAAATAAAAGAAAATAAAATAAAACGAAATAAAATATTCCAATCGACTTTTGTCGAAATTGTACGTAAAACTTTTATATGGACCACTTTGAATGCATGTACGTGTATACATACATACATACATACATACATACATACATACATACATACATACATACATACATACATATATATATACACACATATATATATATATATATATATATATATATATATATATATATAAACTAGACAAAAGCTAGGAAACAGTCGATCTCTCTTTCGCAACACGACAATATATCTTTCTTCGACGAGGTTACGAGAAGGAGAAACATACGTAAGAACCGAAGTCATCTAATTTCTAACAATCACAACGACGTAGAAAAATTTGTCAACCATCTCGTAAATAAGTATCTATTGATAATCGATAAAAACAATAGATCCAATATCTATCAATTTCGATTTTATTTTCAACCAAACGAATATCGAAGAAAAACGAATAATTATCTACGTATCTACGAAAAGTCATTCATATGAAATAAAAAATGAAATAAAAATGAAGAAATATATATATATATATACAAAAACGAAGAAATTAGATGATTCGAAAGTCAACAATTTTAAAGAGAAGAGGGAGAGAGAAAAGATCTCTTTTGTAAGATCTTGAAATGATTTTTTTCTCTTTTAATCTCTCTCTCTTTTTTTCCAGTTTTTATTTTTGGTTACGAGGCCATTACCTACAATTACTCTATACTCAAACTCATTTACTGCTATAAGCAAACGTTAATAGACGTGCGTAAGCAAGCTGAGTCATGCGAAATCCAGTTATTTTTCTACGTCGACGAATAAGTCGACTTCGAATCGCGATCTTCCCTTCTCGTCCCTTTTCATCACTATCCTCCATCATCATCATCATCATCATCATCATCATCATCATCATCATCATAATCATCATCATCGTCATTATCATCTATGATGCTAATTAAATCTTTTGCGAGTGAACTTTGACTCGATTTTCAAAAGAAGTTTCAAAAGAGGTTTTTATCGTCATCCACGATAATCAGACTTTGAGAACGATTATGATAAAAAAAGAGAATATAAAAATTGGGACGACGCTTTTGCTATCTCGTTTCTTTTCTTTTCTCATTTTTTGTTCACTCTTTTATTTTATTTTAAACTTTCTCTTTCTCTCTCTTCCCTTCTCCGTCCGTCATTTTCTTAATCTTTAAGAGGAAAGAACGATTAAAGGATTATTTCCTGTCTTACGTAGGATGACTTGACGAGCCAGTAGAATCATGCATTGCCGAGAGTAATCTTATTACAAGGCCAGTTATCTTATTATAGAGCTCGTTGTCTCTATTTCCGATTCTGGCGAGGGGTTTTTTTTTTTTATTTTTTATTTCTCTCCTTTTTTTCTTTTTTATATATATATATATATATATAGGAACGTATATGTGCGTTCGCTTTGTGTGCGTGTAAAATATGAGTACAAAAAGAATATACGCGAGTATGTATATATATTATACATACGTGTATATTTTCTATGAATTATAATCTTTGATTTTTCCTACAATCTTTTATTTTTCATCATTTGCAAGAGATTTATTTATTCGAATACTATATCGATAGTATAATGTATTAAACCTTGAAAACTTATATCACGATCGATATTCAGTAGTTATCACGAAGTAGATACGTTATTAGTTCAACGATTAAATAGACATATAAAATTATGATTAGGATTAAAATATTATAGTATCAATCCTTTCTTAATACTGTCAATTGAAAGAAAATAATTTCTTTATTATTTTATTACGAGATTGGTTACGCAGACCGAACGAATTAATCGTGATGATAATTTTATAAACGATATTTAATTAATCTTTAATTAATCTACACACACACACACGCACATACATACATATTTATTAATGAAACGAACAAAATTATTATTACGATCGATACAACAATCAATCTCCATGACTGTTCCTATATGACGATCACTTTTCGTATCATTAAAAATATAGATCATTAAATTTCGATCATCTCGAGCTAATCAAATTTTATTCGAACGTTATCGATACTAAAATCTCGAACGAATTTTTCATTATCAATTTCTTTCTTTCTTTTTTAATTTTTCTTTTTTCCATTCGACTCGAAGAAGCAGTGAATTAAAAATCGAAGGAATGATATTGAATGATATTGAGAATATAATATAGGATTGAATGGACGATTACATTCTCACTGGGTAGATGCGTAGGGGGTGTATTGTTAAAGAGGGGGAGGGGAGTTAACGACAAAGAGAGGATAAGAAGGGAGAAGGGTGGAGAGAGGACCCTTAGGCACTCTCGCTCGCTCGCTCGCTCGGTCGTCTTATCCATTTTCGCGTAAGGTCAATGAACTCATTGGACTTTGCTAAACTCTCCGCGGGATTCTTTAGTAGTATGCTTCTATATATCCATATATGTATGAATGTGTACGTGTGTGTGTGTATATATGTGTGTATTATCTGTGTGTATATATCTCGTACGATGTGCAGTTCGGGTAATTGGAAACGCTGCATTTAGTCTCACAGCGTGCAGAAATACGTGCACTGTCTCTGTCTCTGTCTATGTCTATGTCTATGTCTATGTCTCTGTATCTCTATCTCTATCTCTGTGTCTCCGTCTGTTTCTATCTCACTCTCTCTTTCTCTATCTCTATCTCTATATATCTGTGTGTATCTATCTATCTATGTATCTATGTATCTATTTATTTATCTACTTGTTTCTCTTTCTATCACTTACTCACTCATTCATTCGTACATATATATATATATATATACGCGTTTATGTGTATGTACGTAAAGATATATAAAGTCAGATGTTTAATAAATCATTATATCTTCTCTAATAATATGTATATAAATAATTATTGCCGGTATTAAGATTTAATAAAATGATTCTATGTATAGGTAGATACGTATGAAAGTTATTTATAATAGGTTCTTTATCAATCGTTTCTTTATCAATTATAATGCAATATATATATATATATATATATATATATGTGTGTGTGTGTGTATCTGTATTATTACATATTTATATTCCTTACTGTTTTGAAGAAGATTAGACGAAGATAGATGATGTAAGAGATGTAGAAATATTTGTATTCTCTCTCTCTCTCTATCTATCTATCTATCTCTCTATTTATCTAATTATCTTACTCTTTCTATCTTTATCTTATATATGCAAATACGTAATGTCTTATGATTTCTGTTTAATCATTTTATTTTTTATCATATGTAGACAGAATGAGAATGAT
>NC_066597.1:3395000-3415000 GCF_905475345.1 Vespula vulgaris | reverse complement strand
GACAGAGAGAGAGAGAGAGACTCGTCGAACTAGTTTCCCCAAGCTTCTATCGTTCGATTATTGGCCATCGAGTATGATCGCTTCTTGATCGCTCAATACGATTATAGTCGTCCATCGACGTCGTCTTCGATCGTAACTATTCGGATTAATTCATCCTTTATTATAAGAGATCGTAACCCATAGAATATTTTATAAAACATAATAATAGTAATGATAATAACGATGATGACGATGACGATCGTGATGATGGTAATAGTAATATGTAACGAAAGTAATTTCGTATAATATTTATTTTATCGAGAATATAGTTTTCTTCGGAATACGTTTCCGTATAGCTTTTTTCTTTTTGTTTGTTTGTTTGTTTGTTTGGTTCTTTTCTTTTTTTTTTTTAATATTCATTCCTAGCTATTTTCCCTTTTACAATGCTAATCACTTTTTTATTTATTCCTTTATAAGCTAAACTTTCTTTCTCTCTTTTTTTTTTGTTTTTTATATTTTTGTTTGTATTTTCTGTTCTTTTTTTTTTCTTCTTTTTTTTAATCGTATTTAAATTTCAACGTATATTTACAGAGCAGACATTTTTTTTCATCTTCTTTTTCCTTTTTCATTAAAGTTCCTTCGTTAACTTTGGTCAACAGTTTGTTAGAGTGACTTTTATAATAATTTTAATGGTGATCCAGAGACTTTCTTTTTTACGAATCTTCTTTTTCTTCTTCTTTTCATTTCGAAATACTTTTTTCTCTCCTTACCTTTCGTCGCACGCATGTACGAATAAATTTTTTATCGTATTTACGCAAACACTTACGACAGACCGGACGATAGGAGTTTTTTTCGTGCGAATTTTTTTATTAGAATATTTGTTTTATCTTTCGTTGACACTGTAAATATTCAAATCAATTTTCTATTGAGTTTGCTAACAAACATTATATTCGGTGTAACCAGCGATAGGAATTATCGTGACGATTTTTTTTTTATATAATCGAACACGTACGAAATAATTTTGTATCCATGTATGATGACTCAAAAAAAAAAAAGAAAAAAGAAAAAAAATAGGACTATGTTTAACAACACTTGGAAAATATTAAATTAATTATTTGACATTTTCTGGTATGAAAAATAAAAAAAAAGAACTTTATAATTCTACAATCTTAAAAAAAAAAAAGAAAAAGATTATAATAATGATATCAATAATCTCGAAAAAAATAATTGTTAATACCATGTTAGAACTTTTGGCCCACCCAGTAAGTATATATATATATATGAATTATAATATATAATAGCGAAAGTTCATAAGTGAAATGATATATACACAGACACACATATATACCTCTTTTCTTTGTATATATCTATATATAAATTGTAATAGATATATGGAAGCAAAAGTTCACGAGTGAAATGTGAATATATATACACATAGATACATACATACATAAATATGTATATATATATATATATACCTCGTTTCTTCATACATGAATTATGAATACATGGTAGCAGAAGTTCACAAGTGAAATGTTTCTAGGATTATGTTAGGAATATATGTATAGTCTCGAATACGATAATACTTCAAAGGGTCGACCCTTTTTAATCATTTTGCCTTCTTGACTCTTTAACGAGTCTACACAGGCCTCCTTTCGCTATTTTATACTTCTAATCCTTGATAACTGCTCTTTCTCTCTCTTTCTCACTTTATTACTCTGTATTTGTTTTATGTTCGTAATTATCACCGATTATATTTGTTTGACCTCTTTGAGATAAAATCATGGTTGCACGTATATTCGATATATATATGTGTACGTACATATCTACACAGATATATACATACATACATATACACACACAGATAATTAGATGATAATAATAATAATAATAATAATAATAATAATAATAATAATAATAATAATAATAATAATAATGTATCGAACGATTTCATTCGAGGAATATACGTAGATCAATTTTATTCTATTAATTTAGAAATTTGATTGAATGATCGTTTATTAGATATATTCTAATATTAAGTTGTTAGATAATACTAATCAAGATTGAACAAATTCTTATTTTTTCTTTCGAGATGTTCGAAATAATTGATTTACGATACTACGATCCGATTGATTTCTTAATCAACTTAGTATTTATGTACAAATTTTATTTTTTTTATTATTACCACTACTATTATTATTATTATTATTATTATTATTATTATTATTATTATTATTATTATTATTAATGTAAACTGCATCGTCGCAAAATGCAAGAAGAAATTCTCGACACGATTTTCTCGAACGTTATCGTTGACTTTTAGTTCTTACGAAAAAAGAAAGAAAGAAAGAATTAAATAAATAAATATGATACGAGAAGATACGACGCGATAACGCAATAATCCCACTTTGGAAAAATTTCTAATACGATTTCCTGTTTGAAACAAAACAAAAAAAAAAAGAATAATAAAAGAAAGAGAGAAAAAAGAAAAAGAAAATATCAGTATGACGTTTGTTATAAAATCTATTGGATGAATCGACGCATTGGAAAGGAAAGAAAAAATCAAAAAAAAAAAAAAAAGAAAAGAAAAAACGAGCTGAAAAAACTTCCTCCTCCACTAAAAAAAAAGAAAAAAAACTAGAAAATAAAGGATTTTAGGAGGAAAAGGATGGTTGTGTAGAAATCGAATGATTTAACACAATGGCTTTTTTTTTATATTCATGAAATTTCATAAGCACGAGGCCTTTGTTTTTATTATCTCTGTACAAAAACAGTCGAAAAAATTATAGATTTCTTTCGTTAAAGATTTAATTTTTTCGAGCTCACGGGCATATGTACAAGCGGAAAATGATAGACATCATATATCGTAACCTAAAAACTAAATATAATTATACACTGATATATATATATATGTATATATATATACATATACACATACATATACATATATATATACATCTCATATATATATATATATATAATGAATAATAATAGATATATAATTATAATCCATTATAATTAATAGTAATAACCTACGATCTACAGATTTTCGAGTGTATGTAAAACTGTGTGTGATTTTTTTTTTTTCATTCACGTGTTGTTACAACTATCGTTATTATTGTTGCTGTTGTTTGTGGTTGGTTTCTTTTTTTATTGATCGGCCCTTTTTTCTGGCTCCCTCTCACTCTCTCTCTCTCTCTCTCTCTCACTCTCATTCTTTCGCTGTGTATATTATGAGTAAGTATATATTTGTGTCTCTCTCTCACTCTGTCTCTTTTTTTCTTTCTGCGTGTGTATGTAGGTATATGCGTTCTCATACATTTCGCACAAAATCCCTCTATTACAAAGACCTTTGTAAAATGAATTACAATATTTTGCTTGTTTTATTCCTTCTTCATTAGAGAATTAATTTATCTCGAATCGACTAACAAATGCTAATATATATCGCTTGCAAATTAATATATGTATACGTTTGTACGTGTGTGTATATATATATATATATGTATATATATATATATACACAAACACACACATATGTATATATGTGTATATATAAATGAATGAAAATTAATTTTGCTTGTGCATACGGCCGACAGGACCACCGAATTCGGATCACATTTCGGCTTCGGGTCATTGTCTTTGTTTGTTTATTTATTTATTTATTTATTTATATTTATTTATATATTTATTTATTAATTTATATTTATTCTCGTCGATAACGTCGTTCGCATAAATTTCATAGAAATCTGTTAATACGATCGGCTTAAAAATTATTGAGTTTATATCCTTTTTATCTTTCTTCATTAATTATCTTAATAATCAGTACAATTCGTCATCACAATTAGTTTACAATTATTACATTATATTATTTGTTATTTATTACTATTATCATTATTATTACTGTTATTATTATTATTATTATAATTATTATTATTATCAATAGGACCCGTGGCCCTGTAACATCCGAGTTGAGCACCCCTGTCAGGCCCCTACACGCTTTCTCTCTCACTCACACATTCTCTTTCTCTCTCTCTCTCTCTCATCACAACTCTATCGTCTCATCTATCTCTTTCTTTCTCAGCCAATTATTCACGTTTTTAATTTTACAACATCTCAGCCTCCTTTAATCGAAACAAAACGAAATAAATAATAATAAAAAGAAAGAAAAAAAGAAAATAAAAAGAAAAATGACTGACGTTCTTTCGCGAAGAAAAGAAAAAAAAAATTCACGAAAATGATATATATATATATATATACATATGTATATATATATAAATACGGATTATTTCACAAATATTATCCTTGCTAAATTTTACAAGTGGAGAGAACAAATTCGTCATTGATATATGTTATTTCTAAATGAGACGAACAATTTTTAACGATAATCTCGACGACCATTAAACTTTGTGTACAGAAAAAAAAAGAAGAAAAAAGAAAGAACAAAAAACAAAAAAGGAGAGAGAACAATCGATAAATATTGAAATAAAAACGCTCGTCGATATCGACGTTATTGTTGCTCGGCATTATGACTCAAAACGGATTTCCACGAATTTACGTGACCAAAGTATTTCTGTTTAACTGTTATCCCATTTTTAATGGCGTTAAAAATTTTAACGGGATATCTCGGACTCACGTTTTTCTTCTTTTAGCACAAAATACAAATTTTATTACGTACGTATAGTGTGTATGTGTGTGTAATATGTGTGTATAATTATTATTAATCATCGAATAATCGCACGAACGTTGAGAGATCAAAAAAAAAAAAAAAAAAAGAAAGAAAAAGAAAAAAGAATGTGAAAAGAAAGTCATGCTTCTTTCAATTTTCTTTTTCTTTATTTTTTCTCTTTCTTTCTTTTTTTTTTCTTTCATTCGTGGGCTGATTTCTTCTATCTCTCTTTTTCTTTCTTTCTATTATCATTTAAACGTGTTTTCGATTTTCTGGTTTTTCCTTTTTACGATACAACATTTTTATCACTCTGATATATATATATATATATATATATATATATATATATATATATATATTCTTCACATTCAATAGCAGCATATCACATGTACATGCACTGCACACGCACGCACGCACACACAAACAGATACACATATCATACGTACACATACGTATATACTTTACATGCTCCAATCAATTTCACAAACTTTCTCTCTCTCTCTCTCTCATCATCTCTTGATGTTATTATCTTTCTCTCTCTCTCTCTCTCTCTCTCTTTCACTCGCAATTCGAATCTATCGTCTTCTTTTTTTTCTCTTTTTTCTTTTTTTCTCTTTTTTATATCGCTTATCTTGATTTTGTCTCGTTTTATTTAAAAAAATACTGAATTAACCAAGCTAAAATCACAGACTTGCTGGCGCCGTATTTCTCCAGCGGGTTTGTACAAATTCTTCCTGAAGGAGACGACTCTTTCTCTCTCTCTCTTTCTTTCTCTCTTTCTTTCTCGCTCTATATATAGTTCATATAGATGTACATACATACATACGTACATACATACATACATACATTCATATATCTGTTGAGATCACTATCTGATATTGAAATATGACAAAAATCTCTCTCTCTCTCTCTCTTTTTCTTTCGTATCTTTCTTTTCTTCTCAAAACTATAATTTTCTTCAAAAATTGTGTGTAAAAGATAATTTCACTTCAGATAAAAAAAAGAATAAAGAATAAAGGATCGATTCGATTAACTACAAATACTATTAGTTTTCATTTATACATATCGAATTAAAAAATAATCAATAAGAAATATTATAAAACTCAAACTCTTTAATACTTGTATTCAATATCTACAAATAGACAATTGATGAATATGATTGATTAAATCTTATAAGATAATGATGACATGTGTGTATATATATATATACACACACACACATATATATATAAGTATGTATGCATAATATGAGTATATATGTATATATATATATAGTAATTACAATTCATTCGTATGGTTCACTTTCATCTTTCATTCTCACGCATACACATTTTAAACCTCCTTGAATCTCTCTCTTTCTCTCTTTTTATCTTTCTTTCTTCCTTTTAAACTCACTTTTACACAATTAGCAACAACGACACAACATTCCTCTAATTCTTTCTCATTACGTTCATTAATCGTTAATTCCGAAGATATTTGGTTTCTTTTTCTTTATTTTCCCCTCTCTCTCTCTCTCTCTCTCTTTCTCTCTTAGAGATGCGTTGTGTATTTTGTCAACGTGTGAATGATGCGCATATTTAAAAAAAAAAAAAAAAATGACCATTTTTCTTTCTCGTCCTCCTCCTCTTCTCATATTTCTTGTTATTTTTTTTTAACGGGCCAGAACGACAGAAAGGAACATTTTCGAGTTATAATTATATTTCGAAACGCGGATATTTGACGGAAAAATTAAAGAATATAAAAAGAAAAAGAAAAAAAAAAAAAATACGGATTATACATAATAATCTAATAAAGTGATCTCATTTTCGTACCAGATGGAATATTATTAAATTATTTCGTTTTGTTTTTTTTTTACTTTTCTCTATGATTATCTCTCTCTCTCTCTCTCTCTTTCTTCTAGATATTTTCCCTTCTCCCTTTCTCTCTCTCCCTGTCAATCTTTTTTCTTTTTTTGGCACCACCTTATATAAATATATATGTATATCTATCCATTCTCTTTTTCTTTTAATTTCTTAATCAATCAATCAATCAATCAATCAATCAATCAATCATTCAATCAATCAATTAATTAATAATTAATCGATTTATTAATTTTATTTAATTCGCCGCTTCCTCGCATTCACCCTCTCGCACGCGAAAACGAAGATTCGGGATACGCTTCGCCGAAACTCGATCTCGTCAAAATTTGTACGGTTTTATATCTTTTACAATTTTATTTATTTCTTTATTAATTTATTTATTTCTTTCTCATTTTGTTCATCCTTATTTATCCCACCTTCCTTTGAGCACATATAATTATAATTTTCGGATTATACGAATGTCTAACAATTTATTTATTTTTCATTGAAATATGAAAAGAGACAGAAAGAGAATAAGCGACAAAGAACTAATGAAAAATGGGTTTCTAAATAGAAGAGTATATAGACATGTATATATGTTATGTATATATATATATATTTATATATATATATATATATATTATAGATAAACGGGTAGATAGATATAAGTACTTAAAAACTGATTTATAACGAAAAAAAAATATTACTGATTATAATAATAATAAAGATAATAATAGTAGTAACAATAATAATAATAATAATAATAATAATAGTAGTAGTAGTAGTAGTAGTAGTAGTAATAGTAGTAGTAGTAGTAGTAGTAGTAGTGTAGTAGTAGTAGTAATAATAGTAATAATAATAAAAAAAGGAAAAAAATGTATCACAAATTGAATCACAATGCTGAAGGTACTATTCTCTGTCTCTGTCTCTGTCCCTCTCTCTCTCTCTCTCTCTCTCTTGCTTCTAATCTTCAATGCATGTATATAAACTCATTTGAAAATTGTTAGACATAGATAGAAACATATATATATATATATATATATATATATATATATATATATATGTACGAATAATATATATTATTGATTCATTTGTGTTAGATTTTATATATCGATTATTTATCAACAATATGCGCTAAAAGATCGATTGGCCCTTTTCTCTCTTTATTTTTTTTTCATTTTTTTTCTTTTTTATTTCATTTTTTCTTTTGTAATAATTATTTTTTTTTTTTAGGTCGTTTTACATTTATGGAGATTGCTTATATTGTCTCTCTCTCTCTCTTTTTTTTTATTCTTAGTATTAATCACAGACACGTTACTATATAATCACTACGAAAACGGAGCCCTCTTCTTCTTATCGTTCCCTTAAGGGTTGAACGCGAATAAACGTCCTTATAACATACTTTGTCCCTAAAAACTTTTGTCATTTTCTTTCTCTCGCTTTTTTTCTTTGTTTAAAATTATTATATACATATACATATACATATATATATATATATTTCTGTTACATTTCTTTCTTTATACATCGTCACATAACCAAAAAAAAAAAAATATATATATATATATATACTATTGCATATTTTCGTAATTGCATCATATTTCCTTTTATTTCTTTTTTTTTCTTTTCATTTCTTTTCTTTTTTCGTCACCCCATTAATCGTTCACATTCCACTAATTATGTATCTTTACAGTTAATTACCTGGACAAATACACACACACTTACACATACACAGAGTTTAAACTTATCATTCGTTCGATATATTCACACGTACAGATGCATACACACATACACACATACACACATTCGTACTGAATATTCGTGCATAGTAAGGGTTTATGATACGTCACGAAACGAATTGACTTTACGGTAATTCGTCAGACAACAGCTGCTATTCTTTCTTTCTATTTTATCTACTTTCAAACACACACACATACACACGCACGCACACGTACACACATAAGAGCTCACGTTCACAAACACACAGAGATATCCACTTTTTAATTCCATCGTAATCGCGGAGAATATTATTTATTGACATTAAAAATAGATTAAACTGAATCAGAATTTTATATATATATATTTTTCTTCTTCTTCCCGAATGAATTCTACAAATTTCTTACTCACATAACGTCAATTACGGATGATTAATATAATACGGAAAAAAAATATGGTCTTTTTTTTTTTTTAAGAACGACCGACTTATTTCATCACGACCTTGAAATTATTCGAACTAACATTATATATATACATATATAATATCAGTCTATGTTTTCTGACTAATTCTTTGGCAAGTATGACGAAACTTTTCATTTTTTTTTCTATTCCTTTCTAAAAAAAATTATCACCGTTAAATGTTAATAATACATTCTTGTATTTTTTTTATATACTCATACACACATACGCACGCACACACATACTATTTTTTTTTGTGAAACTACAAATATATATCGAAATATATTTAAAAAAAAAAAATTAATCGGTCAATAGAACAGCTATTGTCACTATAAGAGAGAGTTGCATATTTGTTTGTTTGTTTGCGTGTGCTGTGTCAACAAAAAAAATATATATATGTGTATATACAGAAATATTCTCGTGATAACGACGAAACGATCGAATATTTCCACGTTCACACACACACACACACACACACACACACACACACACACACACACACACACACACACACAGTCATACGAAATACACTTTTCCCACGTATCGCACACGTTCCCTCTTTTTTTTCTTATCTTTTAAACATCCGTGAAAGAATACCAGAAAAATAGTAACGCTCGAACGAATACAGTGAACAGGAGAAAAAAAAAGAATTTTTTTTTTTTTTTTTTTTTTTAAGAAGCAGAAGAAGCAAAGGGAAAATTAAAAATACTACCCCTTAACCCTTCGCGCGTGAAAAAAAAAGAAAAAATAAAAAAAATCACAGGTTTCATTTGCATCGTCCCTTTTCACCCTTCTCTCTCTCTCTCTCTCTCTCTCTCTCTCTGTCCCTCTTTCTTTTTTAATAACTTCACCCTTCCACCCTTACGACCTTACAGGCACCCTTCTTCTTTTCCTTTCACGATCACTAACCAATTTCTCTCTCTCTCTCTCTCTCTCTCTCTCTTTCACACTCACTCTTTCTTTTTCTGTCTCTGTCTATTTATCTCTCTTTCTCGTAAAGCAATTCAAAAGATATAATAAAATACAAATATTACTATAACACGAAGATTATTGAAAAAGCAAAAAAAAGAAAGAAAGAAAGAAAGAAAGAAAGAAAGAAAGAAAAACAAGACAATATACAATTCGACTGTAAATGCGCGTACTATTATTAATATTATTATTATTATTACTATTATTATTATTACTATTACTATTACTATTATTAATATTATTGTACACGCGTGATTTTTCTACATACATAACGCCTATACATATGTACATATTTAAAATTCGCGCCGTTATTTTCTCTGAATAAACTTACATTTTTATATGTATTGTTCTCCTTTTTCGTGGCTCATATATGTATATATACATACACATATATATATATATATATACACACATGTATATGTATATACATACATACATATATATATCCATCTATCTGAATTGTAATATGATTTCTTCTGATATTTCTTTTTTTTTCTTTTTTTTTTCTTTTTTTAATAAATATCTGTGTGTCATGTGTGTTGGTATATGCGTTTGTGTAAAAACAAAAAAATTATGCAAAGTGTACATACGTAGGTACATACATATACATACATACATACATATACATATATATATATATACATATACGTATGAGTAAGTGGGTGTGTGTGCATGTTTAATTTGTCGGATAAATTATTTTTTTTCGTGACGCGAACGAGTTTGACGATCGCAGCTCGGTGTTATCATCATCATCATCATCATCATCATCATCATCATCATCATCATCATCATCATCATAATTGTTGCTGTGTTGTTGCTGATTAACTCGTTGCTCGCTGTGCAACGAGAGGGACGAGGAGCAAGCGTAGAGAGGTGTCTCTTATGGGGGTGAGTATCTGAGTGGTTGATCGATGGTTGATTGAGGGGTGGAGACGAGGGGGCACATCGATGGTATATCGTTTAATACGACACGCTTGTTGTACGGACGCATCTTGCTGTTAATAAATATATATATATATACTGTTAAAAAAATATATATATATTTTTGCGTCTAGTCAAAAATTGTTCTCGACGATGACGAAAAAAAAAAAGAAAAAAAAAGAAGTTAGAAAAACTACGAAAAAAAAAAAGAAATTTACAAAAGAAAACAACGATACCAAAACCAGTGGACATAAATAAATAAAAATAAAGAAAAATAATAATAATAATAATAATAATAATAATTAAAAAAAAAAAAGAGAGAAAAAAATCACTAAATAAAAATATCTCTAAAGTATCTAACAGTCTCGTCAACGATGAGATTTATTATTATTATTATTATTGTTATTATTGTTGTTTTCTTGTTGGCACGTGCGCACGTATTCCCCCGCGTCCTCCTTCCTCAGGATTTCTGAGAATAATCAGAAATCACACGGTTTATAGGTATAGAAGCTCACCTAATATATCGAGAGAGAGGATGATAATTAATCTTCGATAATAAGTTTCCCTTTATATCCCTTCTCGATGAAAAAAGAAAAAAGATTATCCTGCATCTTCTTCTTCTTCTTCTTCTTCGTCTTTTCTTTCTTTTTAATAATGATAATGATGATGATGATGATAATGATGACGATGATCATTATTATTGTTGTAGTAGTAGTTGTTGAAAGGATAGAATAATAAGTAACAGCAACATAGTCGATAATCAAATACTGCTGGTTTAGTATCAAGAGTTTAGTGAGAAGAGGCCAAAGGGATATAATTGGCGGTCAAAGTTGTAACCAGCGAGTAATAAAGAGAGAGAGAGAGAGAGAGAGAGAGACAGATAGATAGATAGAGAAATAGAAATAGAGAGAGAAATAAAGAGAAAGAGAAAGAGAGAGATGAGGAGAGTTAGATAGATAGAGATAGATAGAAATAGAGATACAGAGGAAAGAGAGAGATGGAATCTTTTCTTTCTTTTTTCTTCTTCTCCGTTACTCTTTCTATCCTTATATGAGAGAGATCATACAAAAGGAGGGATTTAGGGTTTCAGAAGTTGAGGCTGCTCGTCTTGAAAAAAAAAATAAAAAATAAAAAAAAATAATAATAATAATAAAAGAGAGGGATGTAACAGGAGGTTGAAATTCGTTGTTCCTTCGTCTCGGTGCACCTCTCCTCTAGAGACGAGGCTGAGATCAATTCGTCCGGTTTGAAAGATGGAGAGAAAGAAAGAAAGAGAGATAGAGAGAGAGAGAGAGAGAAAGAGAGAGAGAGAGAAAGAGAGAATGAGAGAGAGAGAGAGGGTGATGCTGCTGCTATTTGCAAGAAACTGGATATGTGTCCCTCTCCTCTCCTTTCTCTCTCTTCTTTCATTCTTCTCTTTCCTGTTCCTTCATCATAGTCTTCTTTTTTTTCTTCTTCTTCTTCTTCCTCTTCATCTTCATCTTCATCTTCATCTTCATCTTCATCTTCTTCTTCTTCGAAAATCTTCTCCCCTTTCGACATACGATATCGCGAAATAAAGTGGCAACATATTTTTTAAGTTCCTTTCGAATTTCGAAGGAAATTCGAATTTTTTTTTCTCTGCGAGATTGTTGGTATTTCTGTTATTGTTGTTGTTGTTGTTGTTGGTAGGCGTGTTTCGACTAGACGTGCGGTTTGTTTGTTTGTTTATATGTTTGTATGATTTTTATTGTTATTGTTGTTGTGATTATTTTATTATTATTATTATTATTATTGTTGTTGTTGTTGTTCTCGTTAATTTAATTCTGACTATTTTTCGTTCGAGTATATTGTATGTATGTATATATATATTTTTTTAACCCATTTCATTTCTTCTTCCTTTTTTCCTTCTTCTTCTTCTTCTTTTTCTTCTTCCACTATTATTTTCTTTTTCATCGATCAGTTTCACGCTTCTCAGCTGTTATACTTCCGATTTCTTTTTTTTTTCTTCTTTTCTTTCATTCCATCCATTGCGTTGTTGTTGTTATTGTTGTTGTCCTTCCTCTTCTTCCTTATATATATATATATATATATATATATATATATATATATTCTTCCTCCATTGTATCCGTTACTCGCAAGTATTTGAAGACAGATTATATAAAGTTCGTGAAACTTCGCTGAGATCGGTTTTTGGGGATACAGTAGTAATAGGACAAAGATGCTAATAGATGATAATTGCTGGCTGAGGAGAATGGAACTCTTCGTTGGGTCTTCGTCGATACGAAAAAAAGAAGAAAATCAAAAAAAAAAAGAAAGAAAAAACAGAAAACGAGAACAAATTTTATATATATATATATATATATTTACATACACATATATATATATAGCAGTTTCTTTGAAAAAAAGACACACGTTGTTGGGTGGGCGTCTGTCCATGATGAGATTGATGAGAACGACGAAAAAACGATGACAACGAGTAACTACTAGGACGACGACGTTGACGACGACGACGACGGTAAGGACGATGGAGGTGATGAGAGACGCGAAAACGAAACGAGAGATGCTTTACTCGCAACGTTTTCTTTCTTTCTTTCTTTCTTTTTTTTTCCATTTTTATTTCTTCAATATATCCTTCCTCCTACAGTTATTATTCATCATCATCATCATCTTTATCTTCTTCTTCTTTTTTCTTCCTCCTCCTTTCTTCTCCTCTTCCTACCTCCTCATTCCTTCTTTCCTTCTTCCTTAATTAAACTCTTCAACTGGAAACGAAAGCCGCAATTTGCTCGCTGAATTGCGTGTGCTCGAGCAAAAGGGAGTCCTTGCAGCTTTCGAATTGTTGTTGCTGTTGTTGCTGTTGATGTTGTTGGTGTTGTTGATGGTGATGATGATGGTGATGGTGATGATGATGAGAACGGGAATGCTGATGTTGTTGATGTTGGTGTTGATGCTGATGTTGTTGTTGTTGTTGTTGTTGATGGTGTTGTTGTTGTTGATGGTGTTGATGTTGCTGCTGTTGATGTTGTTGTTGTTGTTGTTGTTGTTGATGATGATGATGTTGGTGGTGTTGCTGATGTTGATGTTGATGAGAAGTAGCAGATTCCTCGGGATCAGGCTCGGTACGTTCGTATAGAACGCATATGGAACCGTTTTCACCAATCCTATAGGAAACCTCCGACGGATCGATCCACATCGTCAGCTCGCTCGGGAATAGGCTGTGCAATACCGCAGGCAATAATCCAACGTTAGCTCCAGCCTGAGCTATTACTGGATCCATTTTACCGTTGATACGTATACAACGATACCCTGAACCACGATTTGGACGATCGGGAAACCAATGGTCCCTGTAACGATGTCGCAACACCTCCGTCAACGACGACTTGAACATCTCGAGCTGCCGCTCTGAGAGTTGTCCAGCCTGTAGGCGCAGCAGGTGCACCAAAAAATCAGCCGCCGAGACTATTTCCAATCTCATTTTGAAAAAGCTGTTGTTCAATCTTTTCTTGTCTTCTTCTTCTTCTTTTACTATTTTTTTTGTCGTCTCCCTTTTCTCTCTCTCTCTCTGTCGTTTTCTTTTTTTTTGTTGTTGTAGTAACAATAGTAGTAATAGTAATCGTCGTAATTCTTTTAACTATACTTTCCTCGATCGAACCCTCGATCGAATCTTCCCTTTCTTCTTCTTCTTCCTCTTCCAATCACTTTCCCGCCGTACGATACTCTCCTCCTCGCGAATTCTTCCGTCGCGAACCGACTATTTCGAGAAACTCTCTTTTTCAGAATATTTTCGTCATCGATCGTTCGATCGATAACAGTATCTCGATGTATCACGAGTTTTAATACTCCTGATGATCGGTTTGGAGTTTTCCTTCGGATATATTCTTGACGATACTCTTGATAGTACCGAAGAGACTGCCGTTGCCGCTTCTGCACGCGAGAATATCCACAAAATGGCGCCGTCGCCGCCACCGCCACGTCGATTCTGCCTCGACGCCACCACACACCGTTCTCTGTCTGCCTATCTATCTATCTATCTATCTATCTATCTATCTTATCTATGTCTCTATCTTTCACTCTTTCTAGAGTTTTACTAGATTTTTCAGACGTGACTATGATCCTGGCGATGATCGAGAAAAAAAAGGACGTTAAGACGAGTAAACGTTATATCTCGATCGAGAGAGAGTCTCTCTCTCTCTCTTTCTCTGCGTGTACGTGTATGAAACTTCGCGAAATCTTTGAAGATTTTCGCGAACTTTCTTTCGTTCCTTCCTTCCTTTCTTCTTTTCTATCTTTCTATCATCCGCACCACCTCCACACCTCCTTCCTCCTCCTCCTCCTCTTCCTCCACCTTCGCACCTTTTTTTCCCTTCTTCTCCAATCACAGCACACAAAATCCTACTTTAGGATCCCTCGTTTCTTATTTCACGCTTTCTCCGTCTTTTTGTAATCTGTCTTATCTTATATCACGGCTTTACTTATACCGCCGTAGTAATTTCCCTTTCGTAGGAAATAAATATTTTTTTCTTTCTCCCCTTTTCACTTTGAATGTATATCACGAGAAATATATATATATATATATTATATATATTATATATATATATATATGTATACACGCACGAGAGTTATCGAATTTTGGAGCAAATATATATATACGTATATACATACACGTACATATGTATATATATATATATAAAAAAAAACGCACTATCTCTTTTTAATAACTTCTCCGTTTTTATATCGACGATAATAATAATAATAATAATAATAATAATAATAATCTCTAACACACTGAAACGTACGCGGCGTTATCAAGTCGATCCTCGCGCGAACTATTTTCATCCGATTACGATTACACGACGACGACGACCGACCAATAATCGAGCAACCGACGACACGCTCTCTTCTCCGACTCACGAAACAACCGCACCCAACGACCATCAACGACTTTCTAATGGTACCGATCTTCGTGTCGGCGACGACGTAGCCTCGTCCCTTTGTTCGAATATCCAAGGAGTGGGGGAATTGTAGCGTTAACCAATAGCGTTACCCGCTCGCTACTCTCGCCCCCACTACCGGCTTTATACACACATACGTATATATACGTATATCCTATCACCCTGCTGCCAGAGCTCAGAGCTTCGCTATTCGTCACGTGACCCCGCGCGCCGGCTGCGCGTCGCAGCTGCGTCCCGAATACGGCCTGCGCGGACCGGAGCCGATGGTTCTCAACCATTATTTTTTTTTCTGTCTGTTTCTCCCTCTCTCTCTCTCTCTATGTATATATATATCCCTCTCCTTTTCCTTCTTGACTTTATCGGCTCTCTTTCACGTCGCAGAGACTAACAACGACTCACACTGGGAAACGATCATTATCTACTTTTTTTTCTCTCCTTTTCCTTTTCCTTTTTTTTCTTTTTTTTTGTTTTTTTTTTAATTTAACAACTCCAAACCGTTCGATCAATCCTTTTTCATAAGTTTTCATAAGTTTTCATATTTTCTATCGTTATTTTTCATTACTGTTATTATTGCTGTTGTTATTGTTGCTATTATTTTCTTTGATTAGGTAGATCCTTTTTTGGCGTTTCGTACCGACAGTTTATTTGTAGTTCTCGAAAGAATTATTTGGAGAAAATGTAATTATTTCTTTCTCTCTTTCTTCTCTCTGTTCTTTTTCTTTCTTTTCCTGTTCGACTTCATCGGCTTCTCTTTAACGACGCGACTAATGCAACCATGCACACCGGGAAACGATCTTTTATTTTCTGTTCTTTTTTTTTTTTTTTCTTACTAACTCGAACCGTTCGATTAATCTTTTTTTAATAGATTTTGAATTTTCCTTTTTCGTTGGATCTCTTTAATGCTGTTTCGTAGTTTATCTTTTCGTTCGCGCGAAGAGTTTGTTTGGAGAAAGTGTAACTCTTCGTTTTCGTAATAATTTCTCTCTCTTTTTTTACGTCGCACTGACAACGACGAACTAAAGACGACTATTATCTATTTCTTTTTTTTTTATTTTTTTATCGTCTTAAACTGTTCGGTTAATCGTTTTTTAATAAGTTTTAATGTCCTTGTTTCGTTAGATTAGATTTTTTTTGTTTGTTTCTTTCTTCTTCTTTTATTTTATTTTTTTCCTTTTGCATTGATAATTCCTCGGTCGAAAGAAGTTAGTTCTTCAAAGAGATATACTTCTCATTCTCTGTCTCTTTTTTCTTTCTTTTTCTCTTTTTGATAGAGGAAAATTTGGTTCTCGTTTTAGAACAAAAGCGTTTGTAACACACAACGTTGCATGCGTTCTTCTTATCCGATGACACTCTATTCCAAGATAATTTTTATTTTTCTTTGATTAGATTCTTTGTTTTGATAGTTTATTTTTCGATTCTAGGTAGTTTTCCAAGAGAATCTAAATCTCACTTTGAAAATGATTTCCATTTAATCGAAAGAAACAGTTTCCTTTTCGTTTGTTTGTTTGTAAAAACTTCGTAGACAATTTATATCAACCGATTAGAAATGATTTCGATACGTATGCGTTCGTCATCAATGATTTCGAAAGTATCTTGAACATTTGATTTTGTTAAGAAAGCTTTCTATCCGAACATTTTGATAACGTGTTTCTTTCTATTTAAGAAATAACAATCGATCATTACGTTACGAACGATTTTCGATCGAGAGAGATTTCATTTTCGTTGAAGAAACATAGAAATTATTTTAGAGAGTCTATTCGTTCCATTAAAAATTGTTCGAATCGTATATGATTAAAAGTCAATCAATAATTCTATTTACAGAGAAAATTATAAACGAGTTTTCATTACGTTCAATTAAATCGTTCCTTCTTTCCTTCTTTCAAATCAATTTTTTTTTTAATTTAGAGATTATGTACTCCAAGAGATAGAGATAATTATTGATTATTGTTAATATAATATTCTTATCGATGTGAACTTTATCAAAAAAAAAAAAAAAAAAATCCATAAAAAAATTAAAAATGATTCATATAGTAACAAATGATTCTATCTTGTGAAAACTTTTGATATTCGTCGTATATAATTCTAATCTTCTACAAATATTAATGCTATGATTTCGATACTTGTTTTTTTATTAATTTCAAAGAAAAAGTACCAAATCTTTTAAACGTGATTTTTCTTATCCATACACACAGAAGCACACGTTTCAATCTTCCACGAAGAAAAGAATTAACTACATTGTTATTATATTAAATAAATAAAAAAAAAGAAATCGTCAGATGTATCATTTTACTTTATTAAAGAGTTGCAAGAGAACATCGATTATAATAATCCCATAACAATTTTGTTATTAAAAGATAATCATTAAAACAAGAACGAAGATCTTGTATTCAAAAAAAGAAGAAGAAAAGAAAAAGACAAAAATTATGCAAACCTCGTAATAAATTCATTTCATCGATTAGAACATATTGGATATAACTTCTGCAAGTTCGAAAACAACGTTAAAAAGGGACTTATCGATCGACGTCGAGATAAAACGAGGGGAGGAAGAAAGAAAAAAGAAGAGAAAAAAAATGAAAAAGAAAAAAAAATGAAAAAGAAAGTAAAAACTATATTTCTAATCAATAAAAAAAAAACAAAATGTAGATTAATTAAATCGTACGGTGTTTTATCGGAGTCGCGTTCGAAAGGCGGAAGAGGTCTTCCACGAAAACAACGTTTTACGTATTAAGAAAACGAATCACGCCTCGATGAACGCGATTTCGTCGACGGAGGGCAAATACATATATGCGTGAGTGAGTGCGTGAAGTTAATACCGAATAACATCACGTAAATAACAACAACAACAACAACGATAACGCAACATTACGACGACGATACAACAATAGTGTAACAGCTGAACAAAATTGAACAATGAGAATCACTAATCGAGTTAATGTAATTTTTTTTGTCTTTCTTTCTTTCTTTTTTCTCTTTTTCTTTCTCTTTTCTATTCTTTTTTCTTCTTTTTCTTTTTTTTTTACTCTTCTCACTCGTAAGACTTCAAAGAAGTTCGTAAAACTTCAACATTATCGTAATCGATCTGTCATTTTATTAACGTGACGAGAATACGTAAGTAAAAATATACACGTATACAACACAAACGCGTCTATAACGTCAGTAATTCTTTTTTTTTTTCCTTTCTTTTTCTTTTTTTTTTATTTTTATTTTTTTACACCGAGAGAGAGAAGCTTCGAATGTCTTTCTCGTAGGAACGTAAGGCAATTTTTCAAGAGGACGAATTCGAATTCTTTCTTGGAGAACGAAAACTGTTTTTAATTTTAATTTTTTTTTTCTTCTCTCTTTTATATATATATATATATATATATATATATATATATATATTTGGAAATGTATAATTTTTTTAGACGTATTTAATTTTATACAAAAAAAAAAAAAGAAAAGAAAAAAGTAGAAAAACATTTTCTTTCTTTCGGATATACTCTCTCTACGATATTTAACAAGTTTTGATAAAACTCATTCCTGTGTGTACGTGTGTATATAGATAATGTATTGTATATATGTACATGAACGTATCAATATGGCTTTAGATCGTCGAATAGAAAACCTTATAATAGTTTTAATCCAAAAATCGATTAAACGATGGAAGCCTCGGATTAACGTATTGTAATCGGTCAAAATGTATTACTATTAGGATCTTCATTATATTTTTATATAGAAATTATAATTATATATAGAAAATAGATTATATCGATGCATAGAAAAAAAAATTATTATATAGAAGAAGAAAAAAAAAAAATTCACAGAAGACATTATTTTTACAAGAACACTTTTGGATATGTGATTTTTCGATAATAATACATTAGATATTTTTAATTAACAAAGCGATGATATTACAAAAATATCTACTTATATAAATGTTCGTTTAAATATTAAACTTATAGAAATTCACACAAGTGTGAAATTAAATATATAATATAGTATATACTTATATGATTATTCATGCGTGTATAGATACGTTATTAATATATTTCCGTCCATTTTTTTCAAGGACATTTTTCAATACACGCGTCATACTTGAGTATCTATAATTTGAGAAAAAAAAATATATATATATATACACGTTTATCGAAAAGAAAGTTAATATAATAAAAATTAAAATAATGGCCGAATATTTCGAATATTGAGAACCACTGACTCTTTAGTTCTCTCAGCATGAATCCCAATGAAAGAACGAACGAATAGGAAACTAACGTCTACTGCTAGAAAGCTCGTAGGTTATAATATATATACATACACATATATAACATACATACACCTATATGTATGATAGGTATATATGTAATAAGTATATGTATACCTATACATATACTTGAACTGTTGATCGTACGATACGAATCGTGGGTACGTAGGTTCCATGCGAAAAACACGTTCTACTACCTGAACTTTGCAAAAGAGAAGAGAAGAGTTTCTTAGGGTTGATATATATATACATATATATATATGTATATATATATATATATA
>NC_066597.1:3370000-3392500 GCF_905475345.1 Vespula vulgaris | reverse complement strand
AAACACGATGTCGATTTCATTCGATAAAGGCCACCATACTGACTCACAATTTTCCGCAATGATTATAATAATTCGATAAAAATAATCGCACAATTGTTGATATTAAAAGATATATAATATATGAACACAACTATTCGAGAACATGTAACTAATATTTGAAATTGATCGACAATTGAGATAACATTAGGAGATATCGATAATTAATATTTATCGATAACCGAGCTTTAATTATAAATATTAATCCCATGGTGTTTGTTAGTTGGTATCGATAAAATAAAGATCAACAATCGATAGTAACTACAGGTCGAGTAACATTATCGATTGTGTTTTTGAATTACTTTAACTATTTAACTCCCAATATGATAATAATAAGAATGATAGATAACTATGATGATGATAGTGATGGGTATAATAATAGATAGATGTTGATTAATAATAGTAATAATAATAATAATAATAATAATAATAATAATAATAGTTGCGAAATGGAGAACGATTGTTATTATCGAACGAATCAAAGTGATGCACTTTAGTTGAAAGATCAATGACCTCTCTGCGATCGAACGACGCTATTTTCGACCTTCGTTTCAATTTTAATAAAATCGAATATTCGTTTCTCCTACGTAATATATATATAAAAAAAAAAACTATCGTATTTTTCTTGTTTACTTATTAAAATTCTTTGTATATTATCTGTGTGTATGTCTGTGTACGTGATGGTTCTTAAAAATTAATTTCTTTTCTTTTTCTTTTTTTTTTTAAGATAAAAATAATCCACGCGGTTTGAGTGATTGAAAATAAAATTAAAAAAGATTCCTTTCTTCTTCTTCTTCTTATTCTTCTTCTTTCTTTTTCCTCTTTTTCTTAGAGTAGTCATTAGAAAAAAAAAAAAAAAAAAAAAAAAGAAAAGAAAAAAAACGTGAAAAGAATATTTAATATGGCATGCGATCGAAAAGATAAAAAGAATACTTTTTCTTGGTTAATGATAATAATCTCGTAAAAGAACAGAAAAAGATAGAGAGAGAGAGAGATTTAATGAACAAAAATGTTACAAGAATTTTTAATATCCATATGAGTACCTACAGACATTACCAATTCTTTTCTTTCCTTTTTTTCTCCTTTCTTTTTCTTTTTTTATCTTTTCTTTTTTCTTAATAATCCTTTGAACAATGCATTGAAAGTACATTCACGTCATAATTTAGTTGGTCAGAACGATATATGTGTTATGAATTTTATGGTATAATAAATATTGCCGTTGTTAGTTCAGATCTGTATTTATGGTCTCGGTATTTAAACACATTACTATTTAATTATTAGCTCGTTATTACTCGTATAACAGAATAGGTAATAATATTCTATTTTTTTTTTGTTTTTTTAAATCATTACGAATAGTCGGAATAGTATTATGAAGACTATTAAAAAGTAAAGAATTCGGGAAGATTAAAGAATTTTAATAATGTAAAAGTCAAATCATTAATAATTCTCTCTCTTTTCCTTTCTTTTTTCTTTTTTTTTTTTTTAAGGATATGAAAGGCGAAGAAGTTTTTGAAATTGTTTTATTATCATTGAAATAATCTTTTCGAGAAATTTCAATGTATCTTTTACAGTAATATAAAAGAACGATTTAAAGAAGAAAATCATATAGTAAAAAAATAATATTGAATAATATATTGAAAATTACTTATAATACTATAACAACGTATGAAAACATTATTATCGTATTAATTTTAATATACTCTATTTACTTCTATTTTTGTCTCTTTCCATTTCGTTCTTTGTTCTTTTGAAGAACTTCACTAGTCATACAATTTCGATATTACAATATTATCCGAATTAGGCTAATTTGCCAATTTTCTATTCGGTCTATATCAACGTTTCCTTCTTTTATTTATACAATTATTTTATTTGTTATTAATTCATTTATTCTTTCTTTTATTTATTATTAACAAAATATAAGAAAGATGATAATGAAAGATGAAATTGGGTGATATGTACGTGCATAATTCGCGTGTCTCTATATGTGTCTTATTTCATTGTTAATTAATATAATAAAATACAAAGTTAGAAAAGCTTTGACTAAAAGAAACCTTGATTATTCGGTCAATCGTCATCATCATTATTATTATTATCATTATCATCATCATCATCGTCGTCGTCGTCGTTGTCATTGTCGTCGTCACAATCACAATCATCATCATCATCATCATTATCATCATCATCATCGTCGTCGTCATCATCATCATTATTATTATCATTGTCAGCGTTTTAGTTCTCGAACGTGAGATGTTACTCGATCGTTGAAAGCATCATCCCTGTGTGTCGGTAGGAAATCGAGAGGGAACCGGAATTCCGCGTTATCCTCCCTCGCAAAGGTATGAAAGCAGAGTTGATTTGCCAACCGCTTTGCTATGTGGAACATTTCATTCGTAATTCCGGGAGTTCACCGTTGCCAAGTTGGCAACTAAGAGCCGATCGATAAACTCGGATTATTCTGCCCGACTTCATGTATATAACACACACACATACACACACGTGTGTATATATATATATATATAAATATAAAATATATATGAAATATATATAAAATATATGTATGTGTATATATATCAATGTTTCCATATACATACGTATCTATTATATACTTGTGTGTATGTGTATGCAGGTATGTAGCTATATATGTATTTATACACGTATTTAGTTTTTTCAACATCATGCAAATTCTTAAACGTTATTGGGAATTTACTGTGATAAGAGAAAAAAAAGTAAGTAAGTAAGTAAGTAAGTAAATAAATAAATAAATAAATAAATAAAAAAGTGAAAATTGTCTAAAGAGAGAAGAAGAAAAATAAAAATGTGTGTCTGTGTGATAATATATGATAATACTTTACCAACGTTATGCAAATTCTTATACGTTTAAGAGAATTTACAGTGTTCCAACGGAAAAAAAAAAGAAACGGAAAGAACAAAAAAATTAAGAAAAAGAATAAATTCATAAGTGAAAAAATTATTGCAGAGGTAGAAGTGGAAGAATAAACAAAAAAAATATATATATACATATACATATGTATATGCGCGCTTTTTTGCGTAGTATTTTTGAATGTCATAGAAATTTTTAAACGTTTTTGGAAATTTACAATGGTCAAAAAAATTAAAGAAAAAAGAGAGAGAGAGAGAAAGAAAGAAAGGTAAAAAAAAAATAAAAATGGAAAAAAATAACTGTAATGATACAAACAAACAAAAAATAAGAAAGATGTGCGTATGCGCGTATACGTATATGTAGTTTTTCTAAATGTCATGCGAATTTTTAGACGTTTTTAGGAATCTGAAGTGTTAAAAAAAAAACAAAAAAAAAAGAAAAAAGAAAAGAAAAATAATAAAAGAAAGAAAGAAAGAAAGAAAGAAAGAAAGATAAAATAAACGATAAATTACAGTAGGAATTGCAAAAGAGAGAAGGAAAAAAAAGAAAGAAAAAAAGAAAAAAGAAAAAGAGAGAAAATATTCCATGAGTTGAGTGACCATGTTAATTTAAAGAACTGGTCAGTTTTGCAATCGTCTTTCACGACCGGTAGCATTGCTTTATCAATTTTAGATACAACACCTCGAGGAGACCAGACCACTTCCGTTTCCTTTTTAAATGCAATGCAAATACCTAATTATTTCTTAGAATATATATATATATATAAAGGAAACAGATATAAATTAGAAATATATATATATATTTTTTCTTTCTTCTTTCCTTTTTTTTTTATTTCTTTTTCTTTTTCTTTGATAAAAGTACAAAAAAATTTTGTACTTGACATTAATAAAAATAAAAAGAATAAAATTATCTTAATCTTTGAAAGAATGATTATCACGTTTGTATTATAAATTAGTAATAATAATAATAATAATAATAATTAATAGGAATATTAAAAATAAATGATATAATTATAGTATTAATAATAAAAATTACAATTTATTAATAGTACGGAATTTGAATATAAATAAATGATTTTTCGAATAATTATTTATTCAATAGCTCATTCATTAGTTTATACATTCGCATTTATTATAGGAACGAGGATGAGAGTTTTTTTTGAGATATAAAAAAGAAGAAAAAAAAAGGAAAAAAAGAAGAAGGAGAAGAAAAAAAAAGAGTGACAAATAATCCGAACGATATCCCGTATAATTAATTAAATACAATTTTTCTTTTTAGCCAATTTAAATGGAAAATATGCACGATTGCGTATAGACATAGATTTTTTTCAAAATTAAATACAATATCTCTCTCGGATTTATCATACGAAAGAAAGAAAAAGGAAGAAGAAAACAAAACGAAAAACAAAAAAGAAAAAGAAAAAAGAAGAAAAAAAGGAGAGAAAAAGCAAAGAAAAAGAAAAAGTATCGACCGAAAATTGTACTTTTTTGAAAGGAAACATTAAAAAGTCAATTAGGTTATCTCTTTTCTTTTATCGATTTATTTATTTTTTTCCTTCTTCTCTACCTTTTTTATCTTGCTATTTCCGTTGGAAAAACAAATCTACTTGTTAATATACTCGTTCGCTATTTTTTTTTTCCACGTTAACGTGCATCGGTTTTATTTTTAATCGTGACGATTGCCAGCGAAAAGAACGAATGAGGAGGAATTTTAGAGGGCGAAACTTGGGTAATAATAAAAATGAAAGAATAATGTTTCGTGGAAACGTTGAACCGTTCGTTTAAACACGAATAAAATTGGATAGTGCACTCATTGTAATATACTGCAAATTTATACTGGTATGCAGGTACCATTGAAAAATTAGAAAGATAAATAGATACATAAATAGAGAAAGAGAGAGAGAGAGAGAGAGAGAGAGAGAGGGAAGAAAAAAAAAGAGGGAAAGAAAGAAAGAAAAATTATTTTTCGACAAAACAATCGTAAAAAATGTACTTGGCAATTTTAAGAACGAACAGACAATCAACAGAGCTTTCAAGCGGTTTCAAATTGATGACTGCAATGCTTTTCCTTTTTTTTCCTTTTTTTCTTTTTATTCTTTTCGTTCTATTTTTCCTTCTCTGTTTTTCTTTCTTTCATTCTCTTTTTTCTCGTATTATCAAAGAGGGACGATAAGAACATATGTTTTCTAAAATCGTGATTGCAAAGAAGCGAACCGATCGAATTGGTTAGTAGCAATAGTTTATATTGCAAATAAATATACGAAAATTTAATATAAGAAGGTCACTCGGTGTATACAGAAAGAAAGATACATTCGTTAGATATCCTTCAACGACCTAAATAAAATGGCTTAAAATACTTATAACGAGAAATTTAAAAGAGAAGAGTAGAGAAGAGGAGCGTGTGTGTGTATGTGTATGAAAGAGAGAGAGAGAGAGAGAGATAAAATATTGAGTTAGGTCGACGACAAAGCAAAACGATTAAAACTCAATTCGAATTCTTGAATTCAGTTTCACCATATCGAAAGTATTTCTTTACTTGGCAAACTTCCAAACATATGAAAATTCGTAGATTCGTATATACACACAAGTACACACACACACACACATATTGAGTACGTATCCACATATACGTATGCGCATAAATTCCACGTATAAAGTTATAAGTAAATATCTATATCAAATAAAAAAATAAAAAATAATAAAAAAGAAAAAGTAATAAAAATCAATAAAAAAAGGGGAGAGAGAGAGAGAGAGACAGAGAGAGACAGAGAGAGAGAGAGAGAGAGAAGCAACGAGAGAAAAAAAAGAACAAATTTTTGCAAAATTTTATCGACCGTGGAAAACTCTGTTGGCGAAGTTGAAATTAACTGGGGAAACTGGGAGGAAAACGGGGTAGTAGCCTGAAAGGGAGAGCAAGAGAAAGAGAGAGAGAGAGAGAGAGAGAGAGAAAGGGGAGGGTCGTGTATTCAAATTACGTTCTCGCGACCCTAGCCGAAAACTTGACGAGGGTTAAAAGGGGAGCAGAAGCCTGGCCTATGTGTAAAGCGTCGGTCAGGCAAAGCAAGCAAGCAAGCAAGCAAGCAAGCAAGCAAGCATGCATGCATGCAAGCATGCAAGCAAGCAAGCAAGCAAGCAAGTAGGCAGGCAGGCAGATAGGTAGATAGGTAGGTAGGTAGGTAGGTAGGTAGGTAGGTAGATAGATAGGCAGGCAAGGCAGGCAGGCAGGGAAGGTCACAAGAAGAGAGACAGAGAGATGGAAGAGAAAGAGAGAGAAAGATAGCAGATTCACTGGAAGGTTCTCTAAAATCAATAGGACCAACCGAGAGATTCAACTCGACAATATTCGATGGACTATGGAGACGGGAGAAGATAGAAAAATATTCGAGAGGACGAAGTCAAATGTAAAGAAAAATTTCTTTGGAAATTTTCTTATAAGAAGTAGAAATTCGTACAACTGGGAGAGAATTTTTGTCGACGATGATCAAAAAGAAAGAAAGGAAAATGAAATAAAAAAGAAAAAAAAAAAAGAAGAGAAGAAAAGAAAAGGTAAAAGACAAGAAAATTGATGGGACGTATAAGAATGTATGGGGGTAAGGTAAGGTGTAAAGTAGGGTGAGGTTGGTTGAAGGAAGGGTTTTTATTAAGAAGACCGAAAGTTTGATTCGACCTACCAAAGGTTACGAGGTCGTTAGAATTTTTTGTTCTGAGGGAGTTCTTCGTTCGAAATAAATCAATTAATTCTTCGCATATCGTTAATTCGATAATTCTTTAATCAATGATCAACAAAAATATATGTTCTTATCGATTGCTCGATTGAACGCTTTAACGAAAAATCAACGAAATATACTTGGAAATCGAGAAAAAAGAAATAAAAAAGAAGATTATAACGGTCGGAAAAGCATAAGATAAAAATAAAAAAAATATATATGTGCTATAGTAGGGAGTATGATATAAATCAAAATAAATTTATACAGAAGACGGAATATCTCAAGAAAAAAAAGATCAAAAAATTGTCAAGAAATTAAAAAAAAAAGAAAAGAAAAGAAAAAAAAAGAAAAATACCGTACAAACATTTGTTGATTTACGATAAAACAGATCGCACGTATGGAGTGGTACATATAATAGCATAATATTCATTATCACTATTGTTTTTTTTTTTTTAATTTTTACGTTCCATCTTTCTTGTTCCTTCTTCCTTTTCTTTTTTTATGTAAAAAAGAACGACGCAGTTCGGTGAATCCTGATTTAGAAAATCCATTTGGAGATTTTCTGTAAAAGAAATTCTTAAAGGAACAAAATTCTTTTAAGAGGATCGAAGGAATCCAAAAGAGTTCTTTCGTATCGTTCTTATTTTTCTTTTTTTCTTTTTCCTGTTCGAAGACCCTTCTCTTCTCTCTACCTTTTAGCCAAGGGCAGTTTCTTTGGCATGAAAGAAATAAAGAAGCCAGGTAAGACGAGTTCCTACTTTTTCTATCCATCCATCTATCCATCCATCCATCCGTCCATCCATTTTTCTTCAATCTTTTATCTGACTCCATTTTGAAAATATTGAAAAAGAGAAGGAAGCATGTGTAAAAATAAGAATAAGGACAAAAATATAATGATCTTGAATACGACATACTGTAAACATCTGCGAATCGCAGTAAATTTGTCGACACAGTAAATTTGTTTCATTATGGTTGGTCTCAAGGTTCACAGAATTATAGAGAGGATGTAAATTAATGATAAACGTTAGAAACTTTGATAATAATGGTATTAGTATTATCTTAGATTTTAAGTTGTCTTCATATTTCATTCAGTATTTAGAAATAAAATATCGAAATAGAAAAAAAAAACAAGAAAAAATATATAGTTTTATCAACGTGACCATGGTAAGTTTTCCATGACAATCTTTTCATTCTTAATTTATGACGATTTTTATATTCTACAATTTTTTTTTCCTTTGATTAGTCGAGTAATTAACACGTCGAATCGTATGTGAATTATAAACTGTGTTTCTTCTTTTTAGCTGGATTTTTTTCTATCTTTTTATCACTTCTCTTTCTTTTTTTTTTCTTCTCGATGAAGATCGAAGATTAATTTAAAAGATTCATTTTTTATACGACGATTTCGAAGGTCTCCTTTTTCTTTTTTTATTTCCGCAACGGATCGAAGAAATTATCGGGTCAAATCGTACGAAATTTATAAACTGTGTTTATTTTTTCATGATTTTTCGTTCCTTCTTTCTTTCCTTTTCTTTTTTTTTTTTTTTACATTCCTAAGAAATACCCGTCGAAGGGAAATTAAAAGAAATTACACTCTTCAGAAGAGAAGGAAAGAAAAAACAAAAAAAAAAAGAAAGAAAAGAAAAAAGGCCAAGCTATTTAACATGTAATTTCTTTCAGTAATTGCAAGAAAATTTCAAATGGACTGGTAACTAGAGAAAGCAATCAGTAACCTCAAGGTTCAGGTCAACCGTAGGTCACATTTTCAATTCGTTTTAGTTATTTATTTTTTAATTTTTTTCTTTCCATTAATTTTTCTTCTTCTTTTTTAAACCACTTTCAAGGAACGCTATATAATTCGTCGCCTAGTCTCTAATTTGAAACTTTCTGTTATACTCCTAATCTCCTTCTAGGTCTTCGAAGGCAAAATTACGAATTATTGAGAGTTTGTAAGAAAAATACTAGCTAAAGATAATCCCGCTCTCTTTTTCAGCCATTAGAAGAATTTATTATCAGAAAAAAAAAAGAAAATGAAACAAAAAAAAAAAGAAAGAAGAGTTTTAAAGCATCATCATATATCATCATCAATGCAGAACAACTTGTTATTATCGTTATTCAATAATTCAATATAAATTATTAATCCAATAGCCGATACATTTTCTTCTTCCACTTTTTTTCTTTTTCTTCATTTCTTTCTTTCTTAGATGTCTCGATGGTTCTCATCGTTTTTCAAATTTCTTTTGTAAAAGAAGAGTCTATTCTCTTTCTCTCTTTCATTCTTTCTTACAATTAGTAATAATAGTGTATTAGTGGTAGTGGAATATATGCTGAGAGGCATCGTCATAGTCATCAAGGTTGGTGTCTAGACGGAGGTACTCCCATCAAAATCAGCTGCTAGGCCTGCTAGGGTTGAGATCAGAAGTGGCAACTCTTCTGATGTGCGGTCTTTTGAAAGAAGAAGAAAAAAAAAGGAAAAAAATATATATATATATTCAAGGGTCGTCTAAGATCAAAACTTTCTTTTCCCCCTTTTTTTTTTTTTTTTTTTTTTTTTTTTGAAAGAAAAAGTACTAACAAGAATTATGTTTAGCAAAAAGAAAAATTACACGTTCGTATTCACATTTGTTTTTCTTCCTCATCATCATCGTCATTATCTTCTTCTTCTTCTTCTTCTTTTTCTTCTTCATCTTTTTTTTTCTCTTATGCATATAAAAGAGAAAGTTCTTTCGATCAAAGTTAGTTAATAAAATCGTCGAGTACGTTTTAACACGTGCATTAACACGTTAAGTACTATTATAGTATCGTAGAATTCGAAGGAGCAATCAAAGCTGACTTTCTCCTGTCTTATTTGTATTGCAAACATATATATGTATTTACTTGTCTATGTGAACATATGTATGTATGTACTTCTCTATTAATTATCTATATGGAGATAGATAAATTTAATATATGAACTTGTAATAGAGAAATCAGATTTTTTTAAATATCCCTTATACATTAGATCTTTATATTATATATCTGTAAGCGTATGTAACACACACACTTTTAACAATAATAAATAGATTCATAAAGTAAATTAACAAAAAAAAAAAAAAAAATTAAAAAGAAAAGAAAAGGAAAAAATTGTTGCGTTCAAAGAATATTAAAAATAATGATCGATTTTTCTTTCTTTTTTTTTTTTTCTTATATTCCATAAAAATCTCCAAGAAGAAGAAAAAATTCGACGATGCAACTTTTATCCCATTTAATAAATTAAATATTGTTGTACGTTGATGAAGAATGATACTGATGGAATTGCGAAACGTTAAGAGAAATTTTTCCTTTTAATAAGACGATATATAAACTGTAAATATTGAAAAAGCAAAAGAAAAAGAAAAAGAAAAGAAAAATAAAAAACAAAAAAAGAAATACTCCTTGTAAAACTCTTGATATCACCCGAGAGAGTATTATTCCCATCGCTAGTGTCTATTTCTCATCGCATAAACTCGTGAAACTTTCTTAGAACGTATAACGGACGAGAGAACGTACCGAGATATATAGTCGCCTTCAAGTCGAGAAATAATTTTTGATCTGGACCACGAAACGAAACGAAACGAAACGAAACGATTGTCTGGTAGACTCAAACGGTACTGTACGTCCAGATGATACTTCATCTTTGTTCGTCAACGCTATAAATTCTAAGAGAGATATCATAAACTCGAATTAGTATATATCTATTATAAGATTTATATAAAAATTACTAAATACAGTTCATTCGTTATATAGCTAATATACACACAAACACACACACACACATATATATATATATAAATTATATGATCTTTATAAAATAAAACAAAATTACTAAAAATTTAACTACACTATTAACTAATACACTTATATATATATATATATATATATATATATATATATATATATTTATTTGTTATAAAATTAACAAAATATATCTCTCTTCACACACACACAAATACACACACCTATAATATATATTCCAAAATAAAAAAAAATTGCATCGAATTATAGTGAGACGTATGTCAACGTAGGTCTGTCCTTTCGTGAAAAAAAAAGAAATTCATAAAATAACAAATAAAAATCTTAAGGGACAATCAAAGTTTAAATCTCGATCGAGATAGATATAGAGTAGGGTAGAAGAGTTAAGTCAGAGGGCAAAGATCATTGCGCCGAGAGAAAACAAGATCCCGATCTCTCGACCGGTCGCCAGCAGTCGTGCCGTCGAAAATGAGGCCCCACGATCGAACAAGAGTCCGAGCATCAGGTCCGTATAACTGTTCGGAGGAACTACTCCCCTCCCCCTACGTCCCCTTTACCACATCCAACACTATACTCTTCCTCTCCCCCGCTATACTTCTTCGACTCAAACCAAAGGAAACTCGTCGTTCTACTTTTTTTCTTCCCCTCTTCTCTTCTTTTTCTTCTTTCTTCTCGCGTCAAGAAACAAGAGGTTCTCAACTTCTCACTCTATCTCTCTCTCTCTCTCTTTCTCTTTCTTTCTCTCTCTTTTTCTCTCTGTATATCTCTGTCTCTCTGTCTCTTTCTTATCTTCGTTCTTATTCGATATTTTTCATCTATCTTTTTTCCCCCCTCATATATCGTGTAAAATCTTAGAAATATATACGTATATATATATTTTTTGATATTACATATCGAGAGAAATTATGATATTATTGCAGTAAATAAATGTTTTTTTTTTCTTTCCTCATTCTACCTATTCCCTATCTAATTTACGATTATTATTACAAATCAGATATAACAAGGATGGATTTGACGATATATATAGAATGGTCTCGTTGTTATCGTTTAAAAATTTGTTGAAAAAATTTGCGATATTGTTCTGTTCAATTTTTTTTTTGATTTCTTTTATCGCTATTATTTCATCGAATAAATATCTATCAAAAGTACAATATCTACTTCGAATGAAATGAACAAGACTTAACTTTAATAGATTCTAATGAAATCAGAAAGGAAAAGAAGAAAAAAAGGAGAAAGAAAAAAGAAGAAAGAAAAAAGCAAATAAAAGAGAAAAAATGAAGAAGAAGAAGAAGAAGAAGTGGAAAGAAAAAGAATAGTGATAAAATCGTTGAAAAATCAAACGTAATAATTCTACGTAGAAAATATTTATAGTTTAGGATGCTGATCTATCTTTCTTTCATTATCATTATTTCTTTCTTTCTTTCTTTTTTTTTTATTATTATTATTATTATAATACGTATCGGTAGGCAATCATTGTTTGCATATTGAATATTGAAAAACGCAAAAGGAGGATCACGGAGAAAACGTGTCCGCATTTAACCGTGACGTTTATTGTTCGGAACCATAGGCGGGACCGTCGTGTCATAAACGTCATTGTCGCTTCAGGGATCGACCGAGGAATATTATTTCCGCGTTACGAAGAGAATAGGATGATATCGTGATTTCGACGAGAGTTTAAAAAAAAAAAAGGAAAAAGAAAAGAAACATAAAAAACGAAGGCACGAGAAAGAAGATTCTCCATTTTTTTTTTCTTTTCTCTTTTTCTTTTTTTTTTCTTCCCCTCCCTTCTTTTTTTTTTTTTCTTTTTACCCCAAACTGGCTGGAAATTTTATTTCAATGAAATTATTGCGTTGAAAAGCAATTAGCGTTTATATGATAAATGTACGTTTCTACGTTAGATTGAAAAGTTTCGAGTTATTCGAAGAGAGATATCCTGTTGACTCCTCTTTTACTATTTTATTTTGTTTTATTCTTATTATTATTCTTTTTCTTTTTTTTTCTTTTTGTTTTTCTTTTTTTTTGTATTTTAAATAAAGCGAATACAAGATGAGTAGCAGAATTACGAGAGAGAGAAGGGGTAGAGAGAGGGTTGAAAAGAAAAAAGAAAACGAAAAATCAAAAGGATGTGTTAATCCAAATTTCCACTCGTGAATTCGATGCTCTACGGTGCACTAAATGGACGCTGATGTATATATATATATATAGAAAGAGGGAGAGAGAAAGAGAGATAGAAAGAGAAGAGAGATAAGCATCTCGTTGAATTTTCAAAAGCAACGAACGTGAAATATACGAGCATTCAAATACATATATATATATATATATATATATATATATATATAAATTTAATTCCGAGAGATTGAGTTTATAGAATGGTCTTTATGAATGATATATACAGTATATGTTCAAATATATATGTTCGTATGTGTATATTCATGAATCGGAAAATTTTCAAATCAAGTGATCATTTTATATGATCGTTTTATTTACTAATTCTTGTTCTTTTTCTCTAATTTACATATAAACGATCAAAAATTAAATTGACTTAAATCTTTTCGAAGATGGCTAATATTTATCTATCTATCTATCTATTTATTTATTTATTTATTTATTTATTTATTTATTCATTCATTCATTTCATTTGTTTCATTGAAAATCTTCAACAATGAGTTATATAACATATCAAAATGTTTCTTTGTTCATTTATTTATTTCTTTATTTCTTTATTTATTTTACATTTAAAAATAACTATAGAACCTTTCGATATTATTTAATATTTATTTATTTATATATTAATATTATATATATATAAACACAAAGGATTATTATTAGCCAGCATAATTCATAAGTTTTGATTAAATTTCTCTCTACTTTTCTCTCTCTCTCTCTCTCTCTCTCTCTCTCTCTCTCATATACAAGTTGTGACTCATGTTCAAAATCACATAGAGTTTGTACTCTCTCGATATGAAAAGAGGCTACATAGAGCACATACATACATACATAGATACATACATACATATATATATATATATATATATATATATATATATATATATATATACTAAATACGTACGTACATACGTATGATATGAATACTTTATTATCGCATTGTTCCTTATTTATTCGATACGTTCGATGTATTTTTCAGTTTGATACAAAAGGACAAGTGAGGTGTTCGAGTATCGAGAAAACGAACGATCTCGTCACAGATAAATATGATCTCTCTCTCTCTCTCTCTCTCTTTCCTTCTTAAACCTCGTGAAAGCGTCATCTCTCTCTCTCTCTCTCTCTCTCTCTCTCTCTCTCTCTCTCTTTTTCTTTCTCTCTGTCTCTCTCTGTTTCTCTTATATATTCACTTACTCACTCACTCAGATGATTTCGAAAGAGAGATTTCGGGTATCTCTAGAACGAGATCGTAACAACACAAAGTCGAACGAAACGATTTACATCGACAGAAATTTAATGGTTGGTTTTTGGTTAAAAAAAAAAAATAAAAATAAAAATAACAATAAAAAATAAATAAAAAATTAGAAGAAAATAATACGCGCCATATAAATTATACCAAATAATTGTCTGAAGAAACTTCGCGAGATAAACACACATTTCGTATTTCATTGTTTCTTCTCTCGAATAAATGCAACAATTTTGTTTACAAAATACATTATGATCTGTCTCTGTTTTCCTGTTTTCTCTTTCTTTTTCTCTCTTTCTCTTTCTTATTCTCTCTTTCATCTTTATTCTCTGATTATCTTTGAAAATCCGTTTCGAACGGATGACATATTTATATTCGTCGTTGAAATGACTCTATAATATTGTGTATTTGTATTTATTCGATGTGTATTGTTTATCTAAATCGTTCGATTATCTTCGTATCAGTCGTTCATCGAACGCAATCAAGCTGCTAATCGCAAACATCTTCTCTTAATCCGATCGTTACGTAGATACATATGTATGAATGTATGTATGTATGTATTTGGCGGAGAATTTTGAACTGGAATTTTAATATATAACATTTAACAGTACAGTGTATATATATGTATATATGTATGTGTGTGTACGTGCTGTGAATATATTTTCTAGCTTTTTAATATAATAATAATAGTAATATATTGATAATGAAATATCGAAAAACTGTATAAAAGTAAATAAAAAGAAAAAGAATTAATAACGAAGTTGTATTATAAAATGTAAGAAGAATTTTCGAATATAATTATAATAAATCGATATATATATATATAATATATGTAAAAATTATAGTAATTCGATGATATAAATATATTTTCTATTTTCTTAATAGATAATATACTTTAATATAATTAAATATGAATATATATATATACATGAATTATTTATACATTTGTTCATTATAAATTATTTATATAAAAATTATAATTCACTTAATGCAAGGTTTACCAATCGAAAACGTTGGTGTCCATGGGCCGCATGACCCATCGATGGACCACGCGATATGAAAATTACATTATAATAATAATTATGTATCGCCTGATAATAGCATCACTTCGTGATCACACATAAAGAGCACATCGGAACTCACTTATCATTTTACATAAAATAATCACAAAGATCTAAACGAACAAAAATAAAGAAAGAAAAAAAAAAAGAAAAGAAAAACAAGAAAAAATAATTAAACGTCGAACAAAATTAAACAAAAATTATTCTCAGTTGTGAGAAAAAAGGAGAGATTCGTGAGAACAAAATAAAAAGAAAAAATTAATAACAAAGTTAGTTTATAATCAATTAGAGTAAGATAAAAGAATAATATAATTCTCGACAGTTATCGATAAAAAGCGAAAGAGATGGAGAAAGAGAGAAAGAGAGAAAAGAGGATAGGAAAAAAAAGGAAAGAAAAAAAAAATGGATTTTTCAGGAAAATAGCTCGTAAAAAACAAGTCGATCCGTTGACGTCAGCGCAGAAATTCGCAGCCATTTTTTATCCCCTAGCAAAGTAAAGCGGATTCTCCTCACGTGCGAAAACGCGCACGTAAAGAAACGTCAGAGCCCTATGACTTTTTACTTTCCAAGCTGAAACTTTATTCCCTTCTTGCTCGTCATCGTCGTCGTCTTCGTTGAAGTCGAAGTCGAAGTCGGAGTCGGAGTCGTCTTCGTTGTCGTTCTTCAACGATATTATCTTTTACGATCTTTCCTTCTCCATCCTACCTTCGACCCTTTTCCACCACCCACCCTCGATTCACTCACTTTTTTCGTTTACTCGAAGAATAATTTTTTTTTTCCTTTTCCTTTTTTCCTATTTTTTCGTTCGCGGACTCAACTGGGAAAGGCAAATATTTTTCTCACGAAGTAAGCAAATTTTCAATAATTTATTTAATATTTTCTAATTATCCGTATATATAGTTATTGTTATTAGACATGCAATAATAATAATAATAGATATACAACTATTATTATTATCACTCTTATGCAAAAAATAATACTTGTATAAGAGATATACGATTATTATTGCTATTATTGTTGTAGAATATAATTATAATTAAAATCATTAATATTATTACAAATATAATTATTACAGATTACTATTATATAAATAAATAAATAAATAAATAAATATATGATGTATCAAAAAAAAACGAAATAACATTCATATATATATATATATATGTATGGTTGGAGTTAATCATAATCGAATGTAAATTAATACGAGATTTTCTTTTGATTTACAAAAAAAAAAAAGAAATGAATAAAAAGAAAAGTAAAAAGAAAAAAAAAAGATGAATAAGTAAAACTAAAGTGACTTCGCTTCGAGAAAGAGAGAAAAAAAGAAGAAAAGAAAAAAAGAAAGAGAAAGAGATAGACGCAACTGTCGAGGATATAAATGGACGACCACAAGGACTAGAAACTACGTCAATCCTCCTCTTTGCAAAAGGGCCAAAAATGAAATATCTCAGCGGAATTTCCCGGCACGTGTCCAATTAAGAGTAGTATTTGAGAGAAGCTGAAGGGATTGTATAGGGGGAAGAGACCTTCCTGGAAGACGAGGATAGAATAAAAAGCAATCTGCTAAGTCAACCAAACGAGAAAGACAGAAAAAGAAAGACAGAGAACACGCAGAAAGTGAGAGAGAGAAAGAGAGAGAGAGAGAGAGAGAGAATAGACAAGGCACCGTTATCAAGAATGGATAACGGTGATAATAAGCGGTTCGCTTCAGTGACGTTTTTAGCAAGCTTCGTTAAATGCGTCGTAATGAAGAGCTACCGACATAACAAAAGGGATGAGAGACCGATTCATTTATGAGTGGCAGGGTTTACTTTTCAAAATGAATTTTCTTCCTTCGTTTCTTATTAGATTACACGATATTACAGTTACAAAAGTAAATTGATAATATAAATAATACGATAAATATACTACGTAATTGTGTTCATCCATAAAACAACGTCGGAATTATGAAGTTTATTTTGAAGGGTAATTTTGAAAGAATACTTAACAATTTAATCACTCGTTGGAAGGGGGAAGAAAATGAAGAAGAAAATGAAAGAAAAGTGATAGATAATGTAAAATGATTTATCCTTGGACGAGGATTCGTTTCTAATTGGTATCACTTGCCTCTTTTCAAATTAACTCTCTGACTCATTCTCTCTCTTTCTCTATTTTTCTACTCTTCCTTTATTTTCTATTAAATCGTTTTAATTGATAGATAAATAATAAATTATTAAATACAGGATGGAGGATATAAAGAACGATCAGAAATGATTTTACAAAATTCTTATTAATCTCTTTCGCGAGACACTTCTTCACGGGCTAACTTTATCCTTCATATTGTAAAACTATGAATTATGCTTATAATAAAAAATAGAAAAAAAGAAAAGAAGATCAGCCTAAAGAGTACCCTAAAAGAATAATTGATCTTTAAAATCACTTGGAACTCGTCTAACAATTTCAGATCTATCATGTACGATAGAAATGCGTGAATTTGAAATTACATACGCGAAATCATAAAAAGTTTAATATAAATATGAAAGGATATTTTACTTTCATTGATTATGAAAGGAAAAAGTGGAAAGGTAAAAGAAAAGAAAAGAAAATGGTAATGAAAATAATGTTGCAGGAAACTCTCTCAGTCTCTCAGTCTCTCTCTCTCTCTCTCTCTCTCTCTCTCTCTCTCTCTCTCTCTCTCTCTCTCTTTCTTCGGAATGTGTGTGTATTGCAAAAGAGAGAGAGAGAGAGAGAGAGAGAGAGAGAGAGGGAAAGAAAATTTTCCCAGGAAAGGATCGTTCATTAATTTTTCTTTCGCATATTACTACAAGAAGAATAACAACAGCTGTTAAAAAAAAAAGAGAAAAAAGAAAAGAAAAAAAAAAGAAGAAAAGTTTTTCATTCGATTAAACAGGAATAATGAAGAATAAAGAGAAACAGAAAAGGAAACAAAAAAGAAGAAAGAGGAGAAAACAGAAAAAAAAGGGATCGACGAAGCGTTAAAGTTTACGCATGTTGATAATGTTTAAAGAACTGAAATAATCGTGAAATCCAAAAAAAAAAAAGAAAAATCCGAAAGAAAAAAACAAACAAAAAAATAGAAACAGAAATTCTCACGAATAAAAATACGTATGTATTATGTACGTGTGTAACATATGTATCTAATTTTCTATGTATGTATGTATGCGTACGTACGTACGTACGTACGTATGTATATATGTATGTATGTATGTATGTATGTATGTATGTATGTATGTATGTATGTATGTATATATGTATGTACATATATTATTTTCTGATTCATACGAGTCGTATGGTGGTATCTTTGGTGTCGGTTCTGTCAAGCGTGTACTTAGTTATCGCTTTAGCCTTGGCTTAAATCCGTGCGAAGTAAAGTTTGTAAGCGAGGATAGATGAAGAAGGAGAAAGAGGAGAAGGAAAAGGAGAAGGAGGAAGAGGAAGAGGTGGTGAAGGAGGTGGGAGGAGGATTCTCGTTAGCAATGCATTCGTCTAAAAACATGTTAAATGCGAACACCGAAACACGTCTTTGGAAATTCAATTTTCTATCTCTTTTTTTCTTTTCTTTTCTTTTCTTTCTTTCTTTCTTTTTTATTTTTCTGTTCTTTTTTTAATTATTTTTCTTTTTCGTTTAATATTCATGGATCGTAAACATTTACGATTTTTCAAATAGTTTCTTTTCTATTTGTTACGAAATTTATTGAAACTTGTCGTGTTAAGAATGTGTTAAAGGAATCGTTAAAAGTTATTATCAATAATTTATCAATTTCGTTAGAATTTTATCGTCGATCGTCGTAATGATGTGTTAGAATATATGAATTAATTAAATGTAAACGTTATATATCTTTTTTTATCGATAATATATATATAGGTACTTACGTTATTACAGTAGTAGGTAATTAGTATTAGGTAATTCTAAACATTCGTCAAGCTGCATCTGTAATGAGAAAGAGATACGTTTTAAATATTACTGTTTAGATATGTGTAATTGTATATTCGTTTATTTTAATTTATTAGAAAAAAATTGAAGTACGTGTGATGAATGAATTAATAATAATAATACTAATATTAAATAATATATGTATATAAAAAATAATATTGAATAAAAAAAATATTTGATATACTTGATAAACGAATTATGTACTTGATTATTTAATATTAATAATCAAAAATATTTCTCTCTCTTTCTCTTTCTCTCATCAAATTATAACAGTATTTTTACAAAAATAAATTCACCGCCCACAACGCAATTATATTCAGACCCAATTGTAATAATTTATACATATATATTCTATCTAGATAAAAAAAATAAAAAAAGAAACAAAAAACCTAACGTACAATACTTAAAATATAAATTACTCGAACGAAATAACGAAGTATATATATATATATATATATATATATATATATATATATATATATCAATATTTACAATATCGTTGAAACAAACGATATCTTATTTCGTAAAAATAATGTCACGAATAAATGCTTAACAAATTTATTCGAACGAAATGGAAAGTTCGTAAAATAATTTATTTCATTGATAATATTTATATAAATATATCGATATAATTGGATAGACTAGTTCGATTGGAATTCGATATCTCGAACGTCCTCTCTTATCGAACGATCCAAGAACGTTGGAAAGAAATCGTGGTTGGTTTCGATCGAGGCGATCCTCGATGATTGGCTTGAACGAGCTCTCGTTCGAAGCAATCAATTTTTATTATTAATAATACGCCATTTACACCCCACGTGAGTCCGTGACCTATTACGAACCCTTCCTGACTCTCACTTGCGTCACGTGTGCCGCTATTTTATAAGGCCTACGTTGTTGCTACAAAATCGATCACTGAAGGAAGCATATTAATAAACAAGTCCTTTCTGTCTGTCTCTCTCTCTCTATCTATCTATCTATCTATCTATCTATCTATCTATCTAACTCTATCTATCTCTGTCTCTCTTACTCTCTAGACATTTTTATTCTTTCTTTTCTATGGACAGGAACTAAGTTTACGAAGAAAGTTTATGTATATAAATAACGACGTGTTTTTTTTTATATATATAAACATTATTAATTAAATATTTTATATTTTATGAACGTATGCATATACATGTATGTATAATAGATATAATATAATATGATTTATTATTATTATTATTTTGTTACAGAATGTAAATTAAAATATTTATAATATCATTCTGTTATTTATTTAAACAGAGCTGAGAGATAATAGACATATTATATACATACATATATATACACACATATATATATATAAAAATTTTCTATTTATAATATAAATAGTATCATTACATTATATTATTATTGTTGTTGTAGTTTTGTTGTTATTATTATTATTATTAGAGTGCAAAATATTGTAAAATTTTTGGTTAATATAATCGATGGCTGGACAGAACGAACGTCGTAAAACGCGCTTTCTACTTTCGTCGTTGGCGCCGTTACACGTTTGAATAAACCGCGTATTTTCTGCCTTCTTTGGAGATGGAGGAGGATCGTTACGAGAGAAAGCACTTTTGTCGAGACAGGGGCAAGAAATCGTTTTAACGATCCAGTTCGCGCGTTGCTCGAGCCTCCTCGTCATTATTTTACGACTTAACCGTGAAAAGCATTACATTTGCGTGACCAACCGATTTTCAAATATCTACATATATATATATATATATATAAATATATATATATTTATATATCTGATTATATATAATATATATTTTTATATATTTATAATTTATTCAAGGTTTCGTTTATATGCTTATAAAACAACTTTGTGTGAGTGTGTGTGTTTATCATATGACGATTTTGTTCATTTAATATATTTATATGGTTAATGTTTCATTTAACACGTTTATAATATTGTTAATGTTTTATTGAATATGTTCAATGTGATTAGTGTTTCATTTAATATTTTTATAATGTGGTTAAATGATCATATACATATGTCTATTAAATTTATATACATATATATATATATATATTCAAATTATTAATTTTGATATTTTATTAATTAAACAGGATAAATCATTTATTTACTTAATTTCAATCTATTCATACCATATATTTATATAATATATTCACCTGTATGTATGTACGTATATATGCGTGTATGTATTAATTGCAAATAATCGTATAAAACCTCTAAAAAAAAAAAAAATCGACACAGATACACGCATGAATATATAGAAACATATGAAGTAATAAATAAATCTTCGAAAAAAAAGAAAAGAAAGCAAAAAAGAATAGAATTTTCTTCTTGATCCGATCTAATCATTTTTACATTATTCATCTCATCAATAAAATTGTCATTGGAATGTTTGTTTAATGGAAAAAAAATAATAAAAAGGAAATAAAAAAAAAATAAAAAGGAAAAAAAGGACAGAAAAAAAGAAAAGAAAACAAATTCAAAGACGATGATTTCATAGCTAATGTGACGCAGCATCCAAAACTGGTTCCAATCTTTCTAACCTCGCTAATACTTTTTCTTCATCTTCTTCTTCTTCTTTTTGATCATTCTCGTCACAGAGTGAGGCCAGTTAACGGTAGAAGAAAAGAAGAAAAGAGTTAGAAGCGATGTTAATGTTAGAATTACGGAAGAGAATGAATTTTTCTTATAAAATCAATACATATATACATATATATATATATATATATATATATATTAATAATATTAATATTATTAATATAATAATATTAATATTAATATTAATCTCCTTGATCATTCTCATCACAGAATGAGACCGATTGACATTGAACAAAAATAAGAGAGAACATAATATATATATATATATATATATATATATATATATATATATATATATAGAGAGAGAGAGAGAGAGAGAAGAAAAAAGAAAGAAAAATAAAAAAAAATAATAATGAAAAAATAATAAAAAAATAAATAAAAGAAAATAAGTTAGAAGCAATGTAAGTACAAAAGCTACGGAAAAATATGAATCCATTTCGTAAGAGTTTTGCCGAGAGAATAGCTATAGTAAGCTGAGAGAGCACCGGTATGGTGTACTGTAGTATGGTGTGGTATGGTATGGTGTGGTGTGAGATTTTTAGTTCGCTCGTTCGAGCTGCTTCACGAGGCACAACGAGTTCTTTGACTGGCCTCGATGTTATTTGACGGACGGAGCGCGCTTCTCACGCTCTCCTTCCTTTTTCTCTCCCTCCTCCCCCTCACCACCCCCTTCTTTTCTTTTTTCTTCGCTTTTTTACTCTCTTCTAATCGCGAAGCAGTCCGTATAGTACTACCAGAGAGAAAGAACATAGAGAAAGAGGAGTCTTTCGAAGAATAGGGAAAAAAATTTTAAGAGAGATAGAAAGAGAGAGAGAGAGAGAGAGAGAGAGAGAGAGAGAGAGAGAGAGAGAGAGAAAAGACACGTGTTTGGATCTCCTTTTTCTTTAAAAACGAAATGGTACGACTATTAGATATATGTATATATATTTAAAATTATCTGATGTAATAATAAGTAAATTTTTAATGATAATTATAAAAGAAAAAGTATTGATAAAACGAAGAAATTGTATATACGTATATTAAAGTGGGTCATACGAGTCTGATATTTCTTTGATAAAGAGTATACGTATCGTTTCTAATGATTCATTTAGATTTATATGGAACTA
>NC_066597.1:3285000-3365000 GCF_905475345.1 Vespula vulgaris | reverse complement strand
ACGTATAAAATTGTTGTTTCTCAGAGGATATTAAACGAATGACGATGATTCGACGATGATTCTTGTTCGGTTTAATGTGATAGAAGAGGGGAAGAGAAGGAACGTAAAGATGAAAAAAGAATTCTTTTATAAATCGATACGTCCGACGATCGACCTCAACGATATCGAAAGTTCTCTCTCTCTCTCTCTCTCTCTCTCTCTCTCTCTCTCCCTCTCCCTCTCTGTGTGTGTGTGTGTGTCACTATTTTTTTTTTCTTTTAACAACTCTCTTATCCATATCGCTACGCGCAATGCCATAGCACAACGATCTTATCTACGACTATCAAAAATTTTATAAGACGCAATACCGTGTTTGTTCAATGGGTGGGGGTGGTATTCAATTCTCAACGCGATGTCGAAAATAGGGTTCTAACATTTTCGTTTTATATAGATACATTATATAGGCACGGACTCTTATATACATATATATATATATGGAGTGTTAGAATGTATATAATTCGATGGAAAATAAATTTATTTGAAATGATAAGAATTGTAAAGATGAAATAAAAAAGAAAGAAGAATATAAAAAAAGAAAAAAAAGAAAAGAAATTGTCTTTTAATAAATCTCAGAAATTGTGAAACTCTATATAATAGATTTTTATATTAACGTAATAAACTTTTATATTATCAACTTTTGTTTTTTTTTTTTTTTTTTTGAAATCGTTAGAATTAACAAAATCAAATGTATTTATTGCACGAATCATTATCTTTATGTGTATGTACGTGTATGTATATATATATGTGTATTTTATTATAAGTGATAGAATGTAAAAGTACTTTTATATCCGAGGGAATAAAATGTATAATTTATTTGAAACAATAATTATAAAAATATTCTTAATTTTGAATTATTCCACACGCACAGACAAAATATTTTCAATATAATCAATACGATCTCTAAAAGAATTTTAAAATCTATTGAGAATTAAGATTGAAATATATCCAAGCAATCGTTTCAAAATCTTCAACTTTTTGCTAATATTCCAATTTAGTTAAAGTATTTTTAGCTAATAATTATCAGAGATATTCGTAGGTAGTCAAATATTAGTTTTCTTTTGGATCAATCTATATAAGGTGAACTTAAACGAGAGAACGAAAAAGAACGTTGGCTTCTCGAAAAAGCAAAGTGATATTAATCGAGTTAAAAGAGGAAAACGAGAAGGAGGAGGAGGAGGAGGAAAAGAGAAAAAGAAAGAATTCGATAACAAAACCGAGTTTGCGCGTTAAAATGTTACGCGCGATGTTTACAAAGCCGTCACGCCATCAACTCAAAGACCAATGACACATTTAACAAGAAACGTTTTATCGATAGGAAAGAAACGAAATACTAATAAAAAAAATATATATAAGAAAGAAAATTGCAAATAAAAAGATAAGTTAAAAAAAGAAAGGACTAACGTAGTAATCTTGAAAATTTATTTATCCAAATATCTTTCTTTTTCCTTTTACACATACACATTTATGTAAATACGTGTAAGTATCACTCAATGTACTAATATTTTTTATCGAAAATTCAGTAAAACAGAAAGAAAAAGAAAAAAATATATATATACATTAAAATTGTTTATATAGAAATAAATTATGAAAAATGTCGAGATTGCTTATTGACTTAATAATTTCGAGCGATTAACTTGGAAAAATAAATCTATAATATATTATACGTATTCTATGTATTCTAGCAAACATATATTAAACGGTATTGAATATACTGACATATATATTTTTCAAAGAAAATATATATAAATGAACAAACTATTCGTGCTCGTAGAAACATATATATATATATATATATATATATATATAAAAAACGAATATATATATATATATAAAAGCAAGAAAGGAATGGTCTTCCTTGGTAAGAATTCAAGCCGATTATGGTTGCCGATCGTTCGCGTTGGAAACGACGACGATGCTAAACGAAAAAGGAACGAAGGACGGTGACTATTTAAATTCGAAATCGCGTGTAAATCTTTGACGAGCCAATCCCTATTCTCTTTCTCTCTCTTTTTCTCTTTCTTTCTCTCTTTCTTTTTTCGTTTCAATTTTTTTTCTCATTCGATCTAACGGGCTTTTAGAATTTGTCGAGTTTCATGAACGTGCCAAGTGAATTGCATTAGGGAGAGGCAACATCAACAGCAACATCAACATTCAACATCAGCATCAACATCAACAGAAGTTACACGATCGTAAATTCCTTCGTTCGTACATACCTATGGGCAATAAGCTTACTCGGCCTCGTTAACGCGCCAAATTTAATCGAATTCTGGATAGTTTACTAGTAACCTCGCGAATATGTGTTACGATGTATATGGAAACAGAGGACATAGTTCAAAAGAAATAATTATTTCACGTCTGTCTACTATTGAATACAATGGAAGTAGGTAGAAAGAAAAAAGAAAAAAGAAAAAAGAAAAAAAAAAGAAAAAGAAAGAAAAAAGAGAAATATATGATAAATAGTAATATAGTTCAAAGTAGTTCAAAGTATATCTGCTATTAAAAAAGAAAATGTATTAATATATTAGATTAACAAAAAAGATACTATGTATATGTAATATCAGTCTTATGTAATATAGTAATATTATCTAATGTAATATCAGTCACTATTATTACATCAGTATTTGAGTCTATGTATAATATTAGAAATAATGAAAGTAGAAACGGAGACGAAAAATAATTTTGATTGAATGAAGATTGAGAGAGACGATATATAACGAGTCTAAATAAAGAAGAAGAGATGTATATATAATAAGAGAAAGAGAGAAAGAGAGAGAGAAAGAGAGAGAGAGAGAGAGAGAGAGAGAGATAGGATAAGTAATAAGATAATTTGAAAATAGTCTATCATTGTATACAATGAAACATTAGACAGCTATAAACAAGCAGATAGAAAATTAGATTTATTAAATTAGATCAAAACTCTTACTGTAACAGCGAAGTTATCAAATACATACGAAAAAAATAGAGAGAGAGAGAAAGAGCAAGATATAAGATAATAATTATGATAGTTACAAATCGTTTTACGTATGTATATCCTCCATTAAAAATAATGAAAGTGGCAAGAAAAAAAAGAAGGATAGAAAATTAGATTTACTGAATGAAGATAGAGAAAGACTGATTTAATGATCGTGTGAATGAGAAAAAAAGAAAGAGATAGAGAGAGAGAGAGAAAGAGAGAGAGAGAGAGAGAGAGAGAGAGAGAGAGAGAGAGAGAGAGAGATACAATAAGTAGTAAGAAGATAAAAATAAAAAGAAAGAAACAGACACAAAATTACATTTATTAAATTGGATCAAATTCTCTCTTTTTCTCTTCTCTCACTCTCTCTCTCTCTCTTATTGTATAACGATAAAGATATCAAATATATAAAAATGAAGAGAGAGAGAGAGAGAGAGAGACCGATGTAACTTCTATTAGAATAAGAAAGAGAGAGAGAGAGACATATACACACATACACAGACACAAATATAACTTCTGTGAACAAGAAAGAGAGATAAACAGAAAGAAGGAGATAGAGATAGAGTGAGATATGCGATAAAAATGAATTTGATGTGAAAAAGACTCGTAGAAAACGTACAAGTTGTCCATTGAGGACACGGGAACGTAGTTTCTCGAGCTTATCGTTTGAAAATCTCGAATGACGTAGAAATCGATAACAACGATTCAAGAACGACCCATCTCTCTATCTCGTCACTCTTTCTCTCTTTGTCTCTCTCTCTCTCTCTCTTTCTTCTCTATGGTCGCGCGAATCTCATGCATTTTAACGATCATTTTGAAATGGTAATGCCTGGCCGTTCGATCGTTCGACAAACCGATCGATTCCACTGTATAATTTCACGGCTCGCATGTTTCTTTCGGAGCACATGTTTCCCCATGGGAGAATAGAAAAGAGAATGAGAAAAGAAGATAAAGAGATAGCATTCTCTAACATTTGACGAAAATCGCTATGTGAAAGATCGTAAAAGAAAAAAGAATAAATAAAAAAAAAACAAATAATAATAATAATAATAATAATAATAATAAAAAGAAAGAAAGAATAAAAGAAAAAGAAATTAAGCGTCAGATGTACGTTATTTTTCATATAGATATGTGCATTACGTTTGTATTGTAATTCTCATAAAATAGACGAAATTAATTCCATTTAATTTAATCATCTCTTTTCATATATATATACGTGTGTGTGTGTGTGTGTGTATGTATGCATACATGTATGTATATAAGTTTATGTAACTTTGAGATATCACGTAGACTTAAATATTTTTATTTTCAAAATTCTATTTATGTGAATTTTATGTGAATATTTCAAAATTCTCTTTTTCTGTCTAATGTTTTATATAATAATAAATTGTAAATATTATATATCTCTCAGAATAAGACATATTTACAGTAGTATAATCGTATAATCGTTACAAGTTATACCATAATATAATCATACTGATGCAACATTGTATTACAAAATAAGTTGTATCATATTACATAATTATATCAGCAAAGACTGATACAATTATTATATCACAGTTAAACTAAAAAGTACACCCCAGTATAATTATTTCTATCACTAGTATAAAAAACACTCTTGTAACTTTCCTTCTCTTTCCTTTTTCTTCTTTTTTTTTTCAAATACGAACAATTAAAATAAATCCCGAATGGAATTTTTTACGGAGACTATTTTAAAGTCGAAAAAAAAAGAAAAGAAAACGGGAGAAAGAAAAAGAAAAAATCATTCGATCGATATTTAAATATAATACGATCGAATCGATAAGGAAGAACTTCCAGTGTAATTTTCTATGCAAGTTGCTAGACGTTAAGAGAGAAAGAGAAAGAAGAGAATGATGGGTGAGGGGTGGGGGGGGGGGGGAGAGAAAGAGAGAGGTAGGAGCAAGAAGTGAACGATCATGAATGGCTGAGATCTCAATAATCGTAAAGCTAGCAAAGCTATAAACTCTCTCAGCGAGTTGTTTTTCCTCGTAGATGCAACAATGACCGTGGTACGCGATCAATTCGATATTTCAGTCTCGATATTTCACTATACGCACATAAAACGCACGTGGTATTCGCGGCAATAAAGGCACGACTACTATAACTATAACTATGACTATGACTATGACTGTGACTATGACTACGACGAGGCCGTCGAAGAGATGTATGGCAATATACTATAAATAGTTGGCCCAGATTCAGTTGCAGTTATCGTTCGGTAATAACGATTTTTCTTCTATATGTTTCTCCTCTATTTGTATTCTCTTATTTTTTTTTTTTCTTTTCTTTTTTTTTTTTTATATTATTTATATTCCTTCACTGTTGTTTTATTTGGGTTTACCTTTACGTGATCTTAACTCGATTTGTTGAATTTATATTTAGATGGGTAGAAAGAGAGAAAGAGAGAGAGAGAGAGAGAGTTCTTATACATTTAATATAGTATATTCTCTGTGTGTGTGTGTGTGTAAAACACGGTAAGAAAGAGATGTATATAGTACTATATTATTATATCTAGTAAAAAAAAAAGATATATATATATATGAAAAAAATTAATATAAAATATTAATATACAAATCTAGTATGTGCGTATATAAATATATACTATCTATTTTTTTTTATTATAGATATCAAATAAATCTGTTCATCTATCTCTTCCTTCGTCATTATCAAATGATCTATTAAATCTATTTTCGTTTACACGCATACAAACACGCACACAAGTATCGTATCTCAATGATCAATATATAAAAATCAATAAGCAAAATCATTTGTCTTACACTTCATTATTTTCGATCGAACGTTTACGGAAAATTCATTATCCCAAAGATCGATCGGTCACTATCAGGCTGCTACGTATCGATCATTTGACGATCAATCGATCGTTCGATCGATCGATCGATCGATCGATCGGATCGATCAATCATCCTAAATAAGTCAAAGTATTTTCACTTGGAGAGATGTTATCAGGGCAAGAGGAAGAAAAAATATAAAAAGAAAAAAAAATAAATAATAATAATAATAAAAAAGAAAGAAAGAAAGAAATAAGAACAAAGGAAACAATAATGATCTCCTTAGGGAGATAAAACAATTAAAGAGTTTGAAACAATTAAAGCTACCTATCTATCTATCATTATTATTATTATCGTTATTATTTTGATTATTTTTTTATTATCATTGTTGCTATCATTATTATTATTATACTCGTTAAATAGTCCCATAATTAACGTGAAAATCCTCGCGTGCCGTTATTTTGTTTTAATTACAGGCTGTTTCTTTAAGAGAACGAGAAGCAAGGTAGCACTAGCAGTAACAGCAACACCCAGAGAGGCTGCCATTTTCTCTTAAGTAGAACGAACGGATTTTCCGAGAGAAAGAGAGAGAGAAAGAGAGAGAGAGAGAGAGAGAGAAAGAAACTAAGCGTTCTTTCTCTCTCTCTCTCTCTCTCTCTCTCTCTCTCTCTCTCTCTCTCTTCCTCTCTCTCTCTTCCTCTCTCTCTTTCTTTTCTTTCCTCGTACATCACAACGCGTCTAATTAAACGTCAGTAGACTAAATGATTTACTTCGCTGCTTGCGTTTAAGAACAAAAAGAGGAAAAGAAGGGGAGAGAGAAAAAAAAGGAAAGAAAGCAGAAAGATAGAAGCAAAAAAAAAAGAAAAGAAAAGGAAAGAATACCCTCTCATTAAAGAGACATACTCTTTAAACATTAGATAGGCTCTCGTTCTGGTTAGTATATAAGGATTTATGCGATTTAAATCATTGTCTTAACTGCATGATCCTTCCTGAAGGGAAATAAATAACGTAAAAAGAAAGAGATAAAGAGAGACAGAGAGAGAGAGAGAGAGAGAAAGAGAGAGGGAAAGAGTTAAAGAGGAAACGCAAGTTATCGAGTCGAAGAGGAGAGGAACACCCTAACGGAAACCGTTGTCCAGGCAGCATTTATAAATAATGACGTCCATCGATCTATGTATATTATTACAATGACAGACAAACAACGAGCATTACGACATAATATGTAAATGTAAGGTGCATCCAGGATGCTGTGGGTCTGTCTATGTATACGATTATCTTCTATACGGTGCACAGTGTGTATACGATGTGTGTACGGTATGTGTATGTTTATGTACACATGGTACTCCTCTCTCTCTCTCTCTCTCTTTCTCTCTGCTAAAGTTTCAAATTATTCAATTAAATCTCGATCACGTATACGTAGGTATTATCGTGTATTTTGTTATATTTTTTAATCGTTATATAGTCGTGCAAAAGTACGTACAAATGTTTTAATCTATCTTTACTCATTTGATATACGATCTTTCTTTTCTTTCTTTCTTTCTTTTTTTTTCGTAAGAAATTTGTTAGAAAATAATTCACGCAATTACGAAAGACAATTCGAATTTTAATGATCATTTAATGTTGTATATAGAAATATTTGATGTGTTTTATTAATGCCTTAATATACCATCAATGAATGATTTCGCTTAATGAAATTTTAATTTTATAGTTATAGAAAAAAAAAAAAATTATGTACATCTCTTATATTTTTCTTTTTTCTTCTTCTTCTTTAGAGATCTACGAACGAAAGATCTACGATACTTCTATCCGAAATTTTGTTAGAAATTATGAACGAGAATTTTACAGCGATATCGCAATATCGTTTAAACGAATCTATAATAATTATTACATACGAATAATAAAATAAGAATTAATAGATTTTTGAAAGGAGAAAAAAGATTTTTGACTATCGAAATAATTCCGCTTTCTTAAGGAGGAAGAAAAAGAAAAGAAAAAAAAAACAAAACGAAACGAAACAATACAAAACAAACAAACAAACAAAGAAGTAAAGAAATAGACGGACGAACTATTATTTTTCACGTGCACCTTCTTCCTCATTTTACTCCGACTCGCAGTAGCCGGAGGACTTGAGGACTTGATATGAAAGCAGTGAGTTGTAGTCTAGTGGAGCACCCTGTATGTTTGTTGTACACATATACACATGCATGCATGCATACATATATACATACATACATACATACATACATGTATAGAGACTCCGTCGTTCACTTATAAATAGAAGTTCTCGCGAGTTCATGACGTATAGTCGTCGGAGGAGAGTTCCGAGAGAGAGACCCACGAGGTCTGCCCCCTCAACGAAAACAACGCACGCATATACGATAAAACTCTCTCATAAAGAGAGAGAAAGACAGAGAGAGAGAGAGAGAGACAGAGAGAGAGAAAGAGAGAGAGAGAGAGAGAGAGAAAGAGAAAACGCCTACGTGTACATCGTACACGTGTACAACGTTGAGTGAGTGAGTGAGTGAGTGGTGAGTCAGCTGTGTATGTACGTATGTATATATATTGTGTGTATGTGTGTGGCCGGAAGATACACAAGAAGACCCTCCTCGTATCTTTCTCCTTCTTTCTCTTTCTATCTCTTACTACTATCTATCTATCTATCTTCTTCTTCTTCTTCTTCTTCTTCGTCTTCTTCTTATTTGATTTTTTCTCTCTTTATCTGCTTCTCCTCTCAGTCGTCGACTATCGTTGTCCTTCGTCTTCTCGGGTCTCGAAGGGTCTCCTCCCGTTGCTTTTGAAAACCTTCGCTCGCATCATCTCCTCCTCGACACGAACCATGCTTCGTCTCTTACGTCTACTTTATCTCCTCCTCTTCCTCTCTCTCTTTCTCTCTCTCTCTCTCTCTCTCTCTCTCTCTCTCTCTCTCTCTCTCTCTCTCTGTGTGGCATGCCTTTTTTCTATTTCTTTTCTTTCTTTCTTTCTTTCTTTTTTTGTTTCCCGTTTTTCTATTTTTTGGTACTTTTTTTTTTCTTTTTTCTTTTTGTCTTTTTTCGTTCTCTTTTTCTTTCTTTCTCTCTCTCTCTCTCTTTTTCTCTTCTCTCTTTTTTTGGTTCCTCTATCTTTTTTCTTTCTTTCAACGACGTCGAAAAGGAAGATATTCGTAGAAGGTTTAAATTTAAAAAGGTCGAAGAGCACAAGCGTATTGCGTCGTGAAAATTTTGTTTCGATGGGATTTGTAATGTCTTTTAATATTTTTCTTAGTGAGAGCCTTATTGTCAGAGTTCGCGTTTAATTTCATAATTATGATCATCGTGTTATCGTTGGTCGTTTATTAGAAAGATTATGATTATATGGATTTTATTTTTTTCGGTCACCTTTCTCTCTTTCTCTTTCTCTCTCTCTCTCTTTATTATTAATATTCTTTTTAGATTCAATTTCGAACAGAATTATGATGTTATAATAATTGTATTTATTACTCGTGAAATATTCTCTTTACGTATATATATATATATACGTGCATAAAAAATATAAAAACGATAATAAAAAAACAAAGAAGAAAAATACCAAAAATATCTATACTTCTTCCGTTCCATTTGATTCAACTTAACTCGAAATAAAAATTTTTCATCTACCTCGTGCAAACATATTTGAATAAATAATTTTTCACGTTCGATACTCTTTGGTAAAAAAGAAAAGAAGTAAAAAAAAAAAAAAGAAAAGGAATGAAAGAAGATGAAAAAAGAAAAGCAAACAAAAATGGACGAGTTCGATGAAATCACAGTAACCTAAATGGTTAGGTAAAAAGAAGTAAATAAAGAAAATACCAATTTCCTAGAACGATCTCGACTATTTGCAACGTGCACTCGCCATTTCCAATTTCCTGCAGGCGTATGGTCTCGACACATAGTACATACGTATATACGTACATACACACATACATACATACATACATACATAGATGCACCAATGTTTCTCCTTATATCGAGTAAAATATACATAAACATCCAAATATCTACGTGTAACTATATACATGTATATGGATATATACGTATAATTACATAGAGGAATTAGTATATAAACGTTTATCAACAAATATCCTCGAAAATTTCCAAACGATTAGAAACATTGAAGTAACATTTTCTCGATTAGAAATCTTTGTTAAATGATTTTCAAAATTTTCAATAAGAGAAAAAAAAAGAAAAGAGAAGAATATAACTGCGTAAACTAACGAAGCTACAGAATTAGAATGTAGAGGACGCGTGCGATCTTCTTATTTAAAAAGAAAACGAAAGTGAGAGAAACACAAAAGGATAGAATTATTATAAAATAATACTCGAAGGACCTAGATCCGGAGCATGCAACATCCTCGAGAAAGATTTGCGAGGAACAAAGAGAATGAACGAAGATCTGGCAACATGGGAAACCTTTTTGAAGGGACAACATGGTCGACTGGTTGCTCGGTGGTACTCTGACGTCAATGATGGCGGTGGATATGGTGGTAGTTATGGCGGTGGCGAGATGCCTGTGTGCCACGTTCTACGATACCTTTCCTCCACCCCCAAAAAACATCTGTCGAGGGTCGAAACCTGCATAGGCGCATGATATTCCTCTCTCTTTCTCTAAAATCCGACTATAAAGAAGAATTATTAAAAGTTTTAACTAGAGCAATTATTTTATAACGAAAATTATTATCCTTATTTCTTCGTCAGATTTTCTTTCTTTTTTTTTCTTTACTATTTTTCTACATTTTTTAAAATATATATATATATATAATTACGTACTGTATAGCATTGTACTGGTATTGTATATTACGAATAGTATAATACTAATAATATATCGTAATATATAATGCTGTACAAACTATTTTACTAATATTATATACTATTGGTATTATTAAAAAAAAAAAAAAATCGTAATAAAGTATATAACAGAAATATAACGAAGTAAAAAATATGTTTAAACTGACCGACGTTCGGAAAAATATATGTATATATATATTTAAAAAAAAGAAGAAAAGAAGAAAGGAGAAGGGAAAAAAAGAAAGATAAATAAAAATGCACGATGGTATGTATACCCGGTGATCAATTACGAAAGAAAATCTTTAGCACAGTGGCGCCAAAAGCACAATGGCAATTTCTACATCGAACAACGCGTCCGAAATCTATAAATATTTTACGCAAGAGACCACGAAGAGAAGCGAGGAACGATGAAACACCATCATGGGGACTCGACTTAAAGTAGATACGACGAACACACGAACGCACGAACAAAATAGTTTAGCTGTTAGTTCCAGGTCAGGTAGGTTGGAGGTTTCACCTTGTTGGTTCGACACGAGTCAGCTGGTGAATATTCTACAGGTAAGTAATGTATGGGTATAGAAAAAAAAAAGAAAGAAAAAGAGAGAGAGAGAGAGAGAGAGAGAGAGAGAGAGAGAGAGAAGAAAAAAGAAAATAAAGAAAAAGAATTCGCCGAACAATGGTAACCTCTTGGCTAGGTGAGAGGACAAAAGATGTGCAATGTTCGAAGGACGAAAGAAAAAAAGTAAAAAAAAAAAAAGAAAAAGAAAAAGAAAAGAAAAGAAAAAAAATAGAAAAAGAAAAAAGAATTCGAAGGTGTTAATATAAAAGAAAAAGAGAGAAAGACTGAGATGCATCCTACTGAATCATCCAACATGAACCACTTAACAAAAAAGGACGAACGAATACACATAGACGGACAATATACGTAGTACAAACGGCATGAGTTTCTCCGCTACTTCGTGATTCTTATTTGCCATTATTACTTTCACTAACAATAAGGACATTTGTGCATTGAACGTCGCCATTGTTTCCAGTCATGATTTTCTATCTCGTAACGAGATGACCGAGAAACATACGCTGCGAAAGCAAAATGAAAAATCATTTTTACTGTGTACGATTATTATAACCATGCCCATGTATAAATCTATGGATGGATCTATGGATGGATGGATGGATGGATGAATAAATGTATACGTATTTCTGCATATATCGTGTGTGTGTTTGTGTGTATGTGTGTGTGTGTCAGCCTGAAAGGCTAAATGAAATTTTCACGCACAGCTGCTACCACCACTGTACTCGTTGATTTCGACCACTCACTGTGAGAGAATCATCGTGGATCAAGCGAGGGACTCCCCTAAGAGAAAATAGCCATCGATGGTGAAGCTCTTTGTTCCTCGATAGCGACCAACGGTAAAGCCTGTTGCAATTGAACGTTCGAAATCCCAGGGAATTAGACGGAGTGTGATAGAAAGAGAGAAAGAAAGAAAAAGAGAGGAAGAGAGAAGGAGAAGGAGAGAAAAAGAGAAAGAGAGAAAAAAAGAAAAAAAGAGAGCTAGAACTGTATAATATGACGTCACCATTTCCCCCAATTTCTTTTCTTTTTTTTCCCCCTTTATTTTCTTTTCTTCTACTTCTATTTTATTTTGCATATGGCGGACGATGGTAATTTTTTAACGAAATTTATGAAAGTAAAAAAAAAAAAAAAGAAAGAAAAGAAAGATTGTTTACTCCTATCGTCTCTTTATTCAGTACGAATTGAAAGGTTTAATTATAAATCGAAGTAATTATACGTTGTGATCGTATAAATCATATAACGGATCGTCGAAATATTAGTTGTTTTGTGAATAGTTTGATAAATATAATAAATATCGCAATTTATTCTAACAGCTGAGACGTGAGATAATCTTTATGTTTATCGACCGTCATATTTTAACTAAAAGAGAACTTTCATAATCTCTATAATTCGATATATATTAAAATCTAAAACAATTTGTAACAACTCTGATATTGATAGTAATAAGACGAGGGCACGTACACGCGTTAGGATACGTATCGTAAATTTTAGATTCTAAATTTAGCTCGGTTTCGTAATTCCGTTCAATAATATCCTTTACGAACGATAAAGATTCGGAAAATTTTTATTTCGATCGGTCTTGGTAATAAACGATGGTTTAAAAAAAAAAGATAAAAAGAAAAGAAACAGAAAAAAAAAAAAAAATAAATAAATAAATAAATAAATAAATAATAATGAAATAAAAAGAAAAAGAAAATTAAGAAAACAAAAAGATATCTCTTTTATCTTTTACATATTGTAAGTTCAGTTTTCTTTTTTCTTTTTTCTTTTTTAGATCTATAATCTTATCCATTGTCTACTTGATCGAAGACACTTTAACTCAAGACTGGGTGGAGCATAGAAATGGAAGTCCTACACGCGACAGGAAGTCGTGGTTATAAGTTCGATCGGATTTCTCGGTGGGTCAGAAGAAGCGTGGGTAGAAAACCAAGAAGAAAATAGAGCGTCCCTCCTACGCGTAAGGCCCCTCCCTGTTTCTGCTTTCACCCTATGCACGAATGGACGAGCCTGTTCGTGTTCATTGACTCACTGTCCTTATAAACCGAATATATAGAAAAGTAGATACTGGACGGACACAAAAAGTTCCTAAGTGGGCCAAAGAGATAAACAAACAAATCAATTATTTATTTTTCTTTTGGAAAGACATTCTTTGCTATTTTCTTTTTCTTTTTTGTTTTTTGTTGAGTCAGATTGTTTCAAAGAGTCAAAAGAATTTTTTTCTAAGAATTGATAAAAAGATAATAAAAATGAAAAGTACAAAATGCAAATACGAATAGTCTCGTAAAACAGAGTAATTGATTTTCTAAGATCGTGTGTATGTGTGTGTGTGTGTATTATGATCGTTATGTGATAATTCATCTAAATACGATTTTTATATTTCTATCAAAATGTCCGTCAATCTTTCGTTCTTTCTTTCCTTTTTTTCGTGTAGCTTAGAAGAATAGATTATTAGATATTTTTCATCATTTCCTTCAGGTCATCTTTTTCTTTTTGTTTCGTTTCGTTTTTTTCTTTTTAAATAGAAAAATTAAATCTCTTAAGATTTTTCGAGAGAAAGATATCGACTAAACGTGAATGCGTCAAAACATCGAGCATTAAGAGAAACGAAACGTTTACGAACTCTTAAAAAGTTAGACCGGTCATATAATCATTTACGAGTAGTGTGAACTTTTCTCTGTACACCTTCTCTCTCAATCTCCTGTACCTTGCCAACCTTTTCGATATCGTTTTTGTCGTCTTAAAAGATTTACGATCGGTATGTTATCGGAACTCGATTCATCGGAACTGATTTCGACACTCGAAACTTTTCTAATATGTTACGTAGTATTTATTTTTTTATTTTTTATTATTATGTCTTTTTTCTTTTTTTCTAAGAAACGAAATCTTCGATATAAGGTACGAAAAATCGATATAAGTTATATCAAATGGAATATATTAAATTGTAGTAAGTTATATTATATCGAGATTTATAAATATTACATATGAATATAATTATACTATAATATAGATATTTATATACTGAGTATATAACTCAATGCAACTTTTATCATTATTTAATATAATATAGTTATACTAATAAGAATTATATGATCTCTCGTTTTACACATATGTATGTATGTATACATGTATGTATAAGAAAACTTATTATATGTGTTATAATTAATTACATTTAATACATATTTATAACTTACTATTAGTTATAAATTAGATATGATTTACTCAACAAAATTTTTATTAAAGATTGTATACTATATGATATATATATCTACTTTAAAAAAAAAAAAGAAAAAGAAAAAAAGAAAAAATGCAGACTACAATATTCGAATTGTTAAGACTCTTTTCGCAACTTTTACTAAATAAAAGAAAGAGAATTTTCTTCAAATAAAACTTGAAAATAAAATTAGAAATAACACAATATATATACACCTATATACACGAACATATATATATATAAATATATATATATAAATAAATATATAGATATATATATATATGTGTATATAAAGTTCATTCGTATGCGTTGACAATCATCGTTTGGTCGTGCAACGTCACTTTAATGTCAACGGATTTATACTTGAGACTATTGAAAGAAACAACAACTGTTGTCCTTAAAGGTAAGATTACCGAGTATCATCACTGTTCGCTTCCGCCGTTTGTCGTTAGCGACGCGTTAGAATCTTATTTGAATCTAATTAGTAATTCGTATTCAACACTCGCGTAATGCTATTTTTAACGTGGGAAGAAGAAAGGTTGCATCTTAATAATATAACGTAGGCGCACATAATGTCGACGACATTTTTACTATAGTTAATTCATGGATTCGATTTGTAACAAAAAAATAAAAAAAAAAAATTTTATGTAATATCGAGAACTTGTATTAATGTAATTATACTGTATTACATAGAAATTTCGTAAATAGAAACTTAATGTAATGAATTAAACGTTTTGTTAAACATGTAAAAATAAGAAGAAAAAAAAAAGAAAAAGAAAGACATTTATACGTATAAAATAAAACTTATACACGATGGACCAAAAGTTTTCAAGCGATAACAAAAATTTAATTACTCTATCTCGAAACTTTGTAATCTATTTAATTATGCTTGCTACTTTCATATTAGTTTTGGGCTCGTCACTTTATTCTACAATCTGAAAAAAAGAAAGAAAAAAGAAAAGAAAACAATTAGCCTTAAAAAGTCACAAAAAAAAAAAAGAAAGAAAGAAAAGGTTCTTAAAAATCAACTGGCAAAAAATTTCTGGCAGATCTACGATCATTCTGCCGTCCTTGTATCTAATAGTATATAATAGTATATATACATCCTACATCTAATAGCTATACATCAAACCATAAGTAGAAATTGGCTAAGTGGATACTCAACGACAAATTGTTAAGCGACGCCATATTAAAAAATATAATAACATAGTAAAAAATATTGATCGTACGGACAATGATAAAAGTCAAATTCGTATTAATTGAAATTGTGATGAAACAAAAAGGAAAAAGGAAAAAAAAGAACAAAAAAAATTAAATTATTGGGAAGCATCCATCATGTGTGCATACGTATGCGCGTGTATAAAATTATACTTATATTATAGAGTGAGAGAGAGAGAGAGAGAGACATAGAAAGAGAGAGATAGTGTATGAAAAAATTATATGAGAGTTTTGTTCCCACGTAGAAACGGTACGCGTCGACCCTCCTTCGTTGTTTAGTATTTATCGATTAGGTATCGCGCGAACGCTCCCTCCTGTCACGTTTCGCCAACGATGGACCCTCGATGCCAACGAAAAGAAAAAGAGAGAAAGAGAGAGAGAGAGAGAGAGAGAGAGAGAGAGATACAGAGACAGGGAGAAAGAGAGAGATGGAGAGAGATAGAAAATGTCCCGTCCACGTACATAGCAACCTTCGATGCATTGTTTCGAATAACGTTCGAACAAATTTTAATTTATTCCTAGAATACTTTTAACGAACATTTTTTTCTCTCTCTTTTTTTTTGTTTTTTTTTTATTTTTTTTTAATTACGATTAATTACGGTAAATGCGAACGTTAAGAAGAAAACAAAAAAAGAATTTCGTAACAGAACTTGGAACAAATTTCTAACGTGTTCTCTAACCAATACCGTGAAATCCAGTTTCGCCGACGCCCAAATAGGCGGGATGATACGTCGAAGTTTTACGATCGACGATAAATTACTAAAGCGAGTTTTATCTAAAAATAGAAGAAGAGAAAAAGGAGAAAGAGAATGTATGAAATACTACGAGATAATGTCGTAAACTTGTATAGGGTCGGTCAAAATTGATATTAAAAATCAATTACTTAATCCTTTTAAAGATCTTTTAGACTCGTAGTTTCGCAATACGAAAGAAAGAAAAAAAAAGAAGAAGAAAAAAAATAACAAGAATAACAAAATTGTAATCTCAAAAAGTTTCGAAAAAGAGTAATCGACTTTTAAAATCATCTAGACATTTTTGGCCCGCTTAAGAACTCTTGGCACACCCGGTAGAAAGTTTATGAATGGCGTAATTTTTATTATTACCGTTGTTGTTGTTGTTTTATTGTCTATTTTTGTTCCGTATTTTTTCTCTTTCTTTCTCACCCCCTACACCACCACCCCTCTCTCTCTCTCTCTCTCTCTCTCTCTCTTTCTCTCTCTTTTTTTATCTTGAGTAATCGTACTTGTTTGTCTCGTTCTATATCTTTTTTTTCTACGTTTCTTAATATCTCACTATCTTTCTCGTACTCGTCGAATATGTGAACATTATATCCCCTTATTATTCTTATTTATACATCTATCTTTCTTATTATACTTCTTATTATTGCGCGATTGGAATCTTCATGTAGGTAAGTAATTATATACAGTATTATATTTATTATGTAGAAATTTTCGAGAAACCCTTTTTCTCCTCTCTTTTGCGTTCGATAAAATTTCTATCATCATCATCATCATCATCATCATCGTTATCAAGTTTATCGAAATGTTTTTACGGTTTTAATTAATATACGACATTTTTAATATCTTCGTTTAATAAATAAATATATAAATAAATCGATCGATACAAAACATAAATATTAATAAACGAATGTGACTCCAAAACGATACGAAACCGAATAAAAAAAAATATTCCTTTAAAACAAAAATTGTTTAAAAAATTCATTTCATTTATTCTTTTCTTTTTAATAATTTAACCCCGACGGACTATTTAACAAATTTCCACATGAATATGAATATTTTGAGAGAGAGAGAGAGAGAGAGAAAGACAGAGAAAAAAAAAGTTCGATCATTCTTTCAAATTTTTACTGAAACTTTTAACTCGTCCTTTATAAAATTCAATTAAACATACGTACGTATAACATTATACGTCTAATAATTATTATCGAATAGATAGAATAATATCGAAAAAATACAATATAGAAAACTTGTGTCTCGTAAAATTTGATATTCGATGTACGCGTCGTGCTTTCCTTTTCGACTTTTTTTTTCTTTTTGCTTTTTTATCTAAAAAAAAAAAAATCAATAAAAATGATTGAACGAGAAAGTTGTTCCTGTTGGTGCTGCTGCTGCTCTCTCTCTCTCTCTCTCTCTCTTTCTCTTTCTCTTTCTCTCTCTCTCACGTACAATAGTAAGTGCATCTCTCCAACGCAGAGAAGGTGTTAATATTCGTCATGATTTACCACAGCTTACCGGATTACTCGACTTCTCCTCCCTGTCTGCTCCTATTTCACGGTAACCGGTTTAGGAGAGATCGCGTATGTCGCATACTCGCACACACAGACATACACATAATACATACACAACATACACAAGCCTATATATATAATATATATGCAAGCGAGGTATGTTCTCAATATTAAAAAAGAAAAGAAAAGAAGAGAAAGGATATAAAAAAAAAAGTTGACAAAAAATAAGAATAAAAATAAAAAGACGATGACAATGATACTTTTGCGATCCGATCCGATCCAATCCGAATTCCAATGGCAACGATATAATTCATTGCTCTCAAAATCTCCACCAATTTGTCTCGAAAAGTGTGAATAAAAAAAAAAAGAAAATAAATAAATAAAAAAGAGAGAGAGAGAGAGAAAGAGAGAAGATGAAATACATAGAGAGAAGAAGAAAATTTAATCGTGAATGATATATACATCTATGAGAAAAATTAATCGAAAAAAGCAAATAATATAAGCAAGGAGGGGGAGGGAATACAGACAGGTAGGTACATAAAAGTTATGCGAACGAATAGGACGAAATTTACCGAGTGAATTTCTCGTGCAACTCTCGATTGCCGTTTCGGCTTTTATTGGAGGACGGCAGCTGGCAAGGGCCAGATGTTGTATTTGTTAATGGGTACCAGTCGTTGTTTCTCTCTTTCTCTCTTTCTCTGTCTCTCTCTCTCTCTCTATCTCACTCTCTCTCTTTCTCACAGACACACACTCTCTCACTCTCTCCCTCACTCTCTTTCTCTCTCTTTCTTTCTCTCTGTAACTCTCTCTTTATCTCTCTCTCTCTCTCTTTCACTCTTTTTACCCAAATTATATTATCCATTACACTTTGAAATCGATCCTTGATATCGATCAAAAATAATTACTAAAAAGGAAAGAAAGTTATTGTATAAAACATATCTCCATATCACAAATCTAATCGAAAATAATTATAGAAATAAGAGAGAGAGAGAGAGAGAGAGAGAGAGAGAAAGAAGAAGAAAAGGAAAGAAAGAGAGAAAGAAGGAAAAAGGAATGTTGTATATATAAAATTTATATATAAAAAAAAAAAAAAAAAAAAAATGTTACACGGCCTGATCGAAAGTAATTATAAAGAAGGAAGAAAGGGAAAGATAATAAAGAGAAAAACAAAAGTGAAGAATCCTGAAAGACTCCGTAATCTTTTAATTGTTTCTTTTTTTCTTTTTCCTTTAATAAATAATCCTTGAATAATAACAATGATGATGATAAGGATAAAAGAAAAAGGAAAAAACTCGTGGAAAAGAAAAAAAGAGGAAAAAAATTAAGGAATCGTTTGCTTTCCTCGCAAACAACATTAAAGCAAACTTTACGATCGCTTTATGACTACGATATTCGTAGTCAGTGAGTACACTCCTGCAAACGATTACGTTTGTAAACCTCAATAAAAGTTGGTAGACCACTACACTGTCGTTTCAACATAGCGACAAATTCCGATTCGTCGATCGAGAAGTTTACACGATTCGTAAAGTTAACTTTGCGAAGGCCTGACGAGAAAAGAAAAGGAAAGAAAAAGAAGGAGAGAGAAAGAGAGACTTTCAAATCATTTCCTTCCTCGTTCATGTCTTTCGACCTTCAAATTATCGCGAAAAATATGAACAAGGAAAGAAAGAGAAAGATAAAACAAACGACAAGTATGTATGTGATATGTATGTCTTTCTCTGTGGTGTACGAAAAAGAAAGTACGTTCATTTCTATTCTCATCCTAATTTTTACGATAATTAACATTATTATTAATATTATTATTATTATCATGATTATTATTTTATATACTGTATATTATTTATTTCATTTAATATCACCTCGTGTATATATATGTATATATATATATATTTTTTTTTTCATAATTGTATTATATTTCTGATATAACTCTAACATTATTCTCAAGACTATTTAATTTTACATATACCTAATTATATTTAACATTATTACACTGAATAATACTAGATTAAATCTCTTTAGTTTGACTCGATTCAATATATAAAAAAAATCTCTTATCTTATCTCTTATACGTAAACTTTCTCCCTTACAAAATTTATTATTATTATTAAAAAATTGCTCGCGACAGACCTATAGAGAGCCTTTTTATTGTTAATAAAAGGGATAAAAGGGTATGCAAAGGGAGAAGCTTGATAGATCGACTCGAAACAGTGGCGAGACACAGGATGTCGGTAGAGGGGAGAAAAAGAGAAAAAAACAGAAAGAGTGAGAAAGAGAGAGGAGGGAGAAGAGAAGAGGGGAAAGGAAGAAGGGAGGGAGAAGGAAAAAAAGAATTAAACAAAAAAAAAGCACGAGTGCAGAGACAGCTGGTTCCTCCCCTTTCCTTTTACCCTTCTCTCTCTCTCTCTCTCTCTCTCTCTCTATTACTCCCTATCTCTATCTCTCTTTCTTTCTCCCCCTTTTTAAGTAACGCAATATATTCCACATGACGAATTCGTGTGTGCATGCGTGCGTGCACACGCATATCCTGAGGGGACGCGGTCGTTCCGCGTGTGCAACGTTTCGTGACGCTTGGGGACGCATTCGCTCGATTGATGATACATGCGGGACAAAAAAGAAAAATTGACCGACTTTCATTGAACGCGTTGTTACAGAGAAAATAGAGAAAATAATATTTCCTCTTTTCTTTTCTTTCCTTTTCTTTTTTTTTTTTCTTTTTCTTTCGTTTCCTTCACTTTTTTCTTTTCTTTACTTTTCCTTCATTTTCCGCACCTCTTCGCTTCTCGCTCGCATCACTTTTTTTTTTCGTACAAATCTTACGACGTATATAAAGTTCTCTTTTCCCTTTTTTTTTCTTTTTTTATATTATAAATTTTACGATGTACGGGTGAATTTCTTTTTATATATATGTATGTATGTATGTATGTATGTTTGAAAATTGTACGACATACGAATGAATTGCTTTTTGTTTTTCTCTTTTCTTTTCTTTTTTTTTTTTTTTTTGTTAATACAATACGATATAGTTATAAATGAAATTTTTTGTGATTAAAAATTTCCAAAAAATATTTAATTTATCACGTAACGATTAATAAAGAATCAAGCAAAGTCACAATAACGTTATATAATTGTTTACTTTTTCGTACTATATATATATATTTGTTTTTCCCCTTTAAGACGAGATAAACGAAAAAAAAAATGAAATAACAATGATAATAATAATTCGGGATAAATGAATCGAAAATAATCGAACATCAGTATCGTACTAATTAATTTATCTACTACTGTAACGTCGTACAATCGTATGTCTCTTGATATTATAATTTACGATAAGGGAGTTAAACGTAAATATAAATAATAATAATTTATGATAAATAAATCAAAAATATAATGAGGGCTTCGTATATCATACTATTTAATTATCTACTAGTGATGTCACATTATCGTATTTCTTCGATATTTCATTCTACGATAAAATAACGAACGAAATTAATAGAATTCTTTAATATTTCATTTTATGATAATATCGATGAACAAAATTCATAATTTACAATAAACAAACTATATATATACCTTTTCAATATTTAATTTTCCGATAAAATAAATTAAAAAATAAAGAAATAAATAAACGAACGTTTTTAATAATAAAACGAATCGTTCGAAACGATCTATCTCCTTCTTCGAAGACTTAAGAGAAACGAAAAAGAAGAAATGAAAAAAAAAAAAGGAAGCATCGAAAAGACGGCACAACAAAAAGATCGTTATCTAAAATCACATTAGTGAAAATAACAAAGCCTTATATCATTTCTGATAGTGGAACTGGTAAATATTTTTCGAGATCGCGTTGCATCTAACCGTATAAATACGAAGAAATCTCGAGAAACGAGAAGTTCATGCCGCTTGGCACGTAGTAGAAACTCCCACTTATGTTTCTGGCCTTCTACTTCGTTCATTCCTTCCTTCCTTTCTTTCTTTCTTTCTTTCTTCCTTACTTACTTACTTCTCAACTCGAGACAACGCATTCTCATATTATACATATCTCATACGAGTCCTTGTTTCTTTGCAAAATCAATTACATTTCCTTACTTTAATCGTCCTCCTTAATCAATTCGAATGTAATGTCGTAATCACGCATCATTTATTATAAAAATATTTATTAATACGTTATTTCATTCTCTTTTCTTTTTATTTTTTCTTAACAGACGAAAAGAAAAATTAAAAAATAAAAGGACAAAGAAAGAAATGTGAATCAGACCAACGACGAATTTGTGAGCAATATTTATGGAGAAAAAAAAAGAGATAGAAAGAAAGAAAAGAAAAAAAAAGAAAGGAAATTAATTCTTCACCTGACTCGTATTATTGTCGTATCGAAAGATTAACAAAACAATCATTTATTTACTCTCTTTCCTTCTTTTTCTTTCACAAAGATGATTATATCAAATGATCGATAAGAAATGTAAATCGATTTTATAACTTTTCAATAAACGAAAAGATTAAGGTTCGACAAAAGTACGATAACAACCGGCGAGGATATGTTTGAAAGACGAAATGACTAGAAGAAGAAAACAAAAAATAAATTAAAAGAAAAATAAAAGAGCATTTAATCTCATATAACTTTCACCGTCGTATCGAAATTATGTAAAGGCTCAATTTCTTCTTTTACTTTTACAACGATAATTATTACGGCTGATAAGATATTTCCAACATTTCGAAAATCATCATGCTACATATATATCATACGTATGTACATACATACATACATACATACATACATACATACATACATACATGTGTATATCTATAATGTGTAAAAGGATATGTAGGTCAAAAGCTTGCGCTTAGAACACGACCGCGTGCACACACATACACACAACAAACGCAATACATATATATATATATATATAGACATGTGTTGAAAAAAGAATTGAGGAAAGTCGACTGTACTTTCAGTGGCTTTTCGTTGAACAAAGTCGAGGATCGATGAACGTCACGATGATCTTTATTACTCGGAACGATGGTTGCGTTGTAATGGTTGTGGTTGTTGTGTGCTGATGTTAGTGGTGAGAATGGTTAAAGAGAAAAAGAGAGAAAAGAGAAGCTTCTTCGAAAATAAAATCATCGTGCCGGATAATCGCGTGACCCAACACGATCCTCGTGTCCTTTCGATCAGCTTGTCCCGTTCTAAAAGTGGACGGTAACTTTGCCCTTCTCTCTCTCTTCCTTTCTCTCTCTTTGTTCATATTACTCGGAGATCATCACCGTCGAATACTTCCCAGACTGCAGAAAACTCGACAATTTTCAACAATTTCGCTCTTTTTTTTCTTTCTTTCTTTTTCTTTTTCTTTTTGTTCTCTTTCTTTTTCCTTTTTCTTTTCTCTCTTTTTCCCTTCCCAACTCAAAAATAACAACGTGACACAATCTCTTGGTTTTTCTCTTCTTCTTTTTTAATCTTATTTATAAACTATCTTACGTCGTCCTTGTCGTCGGATATTTTGCATTACAAATATATTATTCCGATAATATTGCGCAAGATAGTTTGCATCGATGCTTCTTTTTTTTTTTAAACAAATAATAACTTATTATCGTATCAAAATTCAAGATATACGTAAGTCCGACATTGCTCGGTGTAAGAAATAAAAAAGAAATAATGATAATAATAATAATTCTATCTCGAACAGTAATAGTTTTCCTGATAAAAGAAAATAGTAAAGCACGTGTCATGTGCATCTCAATAAAACGTTAATAATCATTTACTTTTTGTCAGAATAAAAAAATAATAGTCCCAACAAATAAAAGCAATAAAAACATTTACGTGTATATATAACGAAAAAAACAAAAAAGGAAAAAAAAGGAAAAAAAAAGGAACGTGGATGAAAAGGGAAAAAAAAGAAATGAAAAAATAAAAATCCAAGAGAAAAGTGTTTCGATACGCAGCATTCGTTTCGATGACTTTCGTTCGCGCCAAACGAATTTAAAAAGCTTCCAAATTTTCCGTAGAGTGCGCCACCTGTTACCTCCTTCCATTGCTACCTTTACCCCCACCACTAACAATTCTTTCACGACCGAGGGAAAATTGTCTTTCTGCCTCTTCTTTTTTTTTTCTTTCGCGAGCGAGCGAGAAGCGAGAAAAACACGCGAAACGAGGTCGTCTCGGCACAAGATGAACAGTATACGTATGTATGTATGTATATATACATATATATATATATTGTGTGATGTGTATATATATATATACGTACGTGTACGTGCGTTCTAGCGAAATGAGGTCGTACCACCGAGGTCAAAGGAATCTCTTTTATCGCATTTCCTTTTGCAAAAAGCTTCGTACATGTACTCTTACTAACTTCGATCTTTCCTTCAAATTTTCTGACCTCTTTCTCCTTTTTCTTTTTATTATTAAAGAACAAAAGAAAAAAAAAAAAGAGGAGGAAAGGTAAATAAGATTAAGAAGGAAAAATTGTATACGAGACGACGTTGAATCTTGGCGAATTATTAAAAGCTTTATCATTACGGCGTTAAATGGTTTTAAGAGAACAAAGTATATTTATATATATGTATGTATATACGAATGTATGTATACGCATAACTTTCCTGCTTGATAATACCGATAAAGTAATAAAAATGATACTCGGTCGATAGACTGTAGATAAGGAGTATTATCTCGAGTAATTTTCAATGACATTTTCAAAGTACATAACCGGTTATTGTTAAGAAATGCATTTTGATTTTCAACGATATTGGAATGATAAAATTAATTGAATGTAAGATACATATACATATACAAATGTGTGTGTGTATATATATATATCTATTTATACCTATATATAGTATATAGAAAGCTTATCGTCTAGCGAAGAAGAAGAAGAAGAAGAAGGATACGTATTCCGAAAGATCGCGACGCAGGGTCGTTGTACGTGATGGAAACGGGACTTCCACGAGGCTCGACCGCCATTAACCGAGTCCCACTTATCCGCGTTTGTCGACATTTTATACGGTGCCGCGACGTTGCCGAGTTTCGCGACGTTGCGAATTTCATTCGGTCATAGGACAAAGTTAGTCGTTATATATGTACGTATATACCCCCAAAATACTCGCAAAATGTACGACCTATGGCATCGCAAGAAGCATTTCGAAGAGCATTGTTTTAAAAAAAAAAAAATTCTTTTTCTCTTTCTTTTTTTTTTGTATTTACTTTTATCTCGTACGAGTTATATATTTTTGATTGCACTCATTTAGATCTTATCTATTGGTTGATAATAACTGAGATAAGAGAGGATTTGCGTTAGAAAGTTAAACGATATGAAGCGAACGAATGATGATACTTCGGGATTTGATTTTCCCGCGATTTTTCTATACGACGTAAGTAAATATAAAAAAGAAAGATGGACGACTGAGAGATCGAAAGGGAAAAAGGATAAAAAAAAAAGAAAAGAAATAAAAAGAAAGAGAAGGGAAGAAAGGAACGAGAAACTTCTTTAAATCGTTCCGAATTTATCGAGTTTGCTGTATGAAATCCGCACACGTGTGAAAAGTAGAAAGAGAGAGAGAGAGATAGAGGAAAAGAGAGACCGAGAAAGAAAGGAGGAGAGGGAGAGAGAGAGAGAGAGAGAGAGAGGAATTCTATTCGGCAGGAAGAGTTGGCATCGATTGGAAACTTCGAAAGTCGATAAAAGCAGAGAAGTAGAGCGAACGAACGACGCCATTTTCATCGACGTTCAACAAATTGGTTTGAACGTCATCGTAACTACATCATATGTATGTATATATATGTATAATGTATATATCTATGCACATATGTATATATATGTATATGTATGTAAGTATGTATGTATGTATATATGTATGTGTGTACATATAGAAGAATATACATATATTTTCAAAGTAACCATCTTGTAGGGGGGCGATGGAGGGTACCGAGACCGATAGATAAACGTTTAGATAAACAACATAGCCACTCCTAATGATCTCTCGGCTTTAAAATGGTGCCACGAAGCGATTGCGACGAAACAGATCTTTCTAATATGATCGACCAAGTTAACCGGGCACACGTGTCACACGATGATGTCCGTACAAACATTAAATGCGTCTCATTATTACTTATCTTTCTGTGTGTGTGTGTGTGTGTGTGTGTGTGTGTGTGTGTGTGTGTGTGTGTGTGTGTGTGTGTGTGTGTGTGTGTGTGTGCCAAATGATCGGATATAACAGTGTCCTATAAAAAAATATCCACTATACATATATAGCGATCGAAATATTTTCATGCTTATTTCAAGATGAATAATTTTTTAGAGAATTATTTTTTTAATAGATCAATAATACCTAATAATAATAATAATAATAATAATAATAATGATGATGATGATAAATAAAAAAAGTGATAACCTTTCAGAAATTTTTTTATCAAATGCCGACTATAAACGCTGTACTACAATACATACATATATATTTTACAGATCTAATTTCACTTATGTGTATACTCATAATAACAAATTGGATAAATCCTAATTAAAATTGTATTTTACGTATATACACATATGTATATCGGATTAAATTAAAAATTACATTACTATTATAAATTTATCAAAGACCACGCCTTGAATGTTGGATAAGGAGAAAAAGGAAAATAGAGAAAGAGAAAAATTTCATAAAACGGGACAGAGTATACCTAATTGAAATTCTTTTTTCGTCACTTTTATCGAAACCATCCGACAATCCTTTCTCACGGTGCGCGAACGGCCACGCAAGTTCGCCGCCGATCCCAGTTCTCGTACGTTAGGTAATAAATCTGTTTAATGCCGTTAGAAGTACTTTGTCGATTCGAGACAGAGAGGGAGAGAGAAATAGAGAGAGAGAGAGAGAGATAGATAGATAGAGAGAGAGAGAGAGAGATAGAGAGAGAGAGAGAGAGAACACCGAATGAGTCACGTTCGATCGACTTTTTAATACTTCAGGACACGACATTTGAATTAATCGGCTTTGCGAATAAGCGTGCGAAGAAGATCCATAGATCTCAATCTATCTCTTTTTTTATTTTTTTATTTTTCTTTTTTTTTTGGAAAACAAGTATGGCAAAATTTCGTCGTACGAGTTCAAACGAGTTATTTCGAATAATTATTATAATAATATTTATAATCGACTAGCATCTATCGATCTATTATTATCGTTATTACAGCGTATTTATATTATAGTTTCTTTCTTTTTCAGATACGATTACTATATTATACTGTGATAATAATTCAATTTTCTAACTACGAACAGATATGATTGTTTCAATAAATTGATTACTATTGTTGTTGTTGTTGTTGTTGTTATTATTATTATTATTATTATTATTATTATTATATATTTAAATTATACATTATTGTCTTTTTTTTTCAAATACTATTTTTTATCTAATAAAAGATAATACAATCGATGGAATTGTATTATTTTCTATTATTATTAAATATCTATTGTCATGCACATATACACATGTGCACACAGATGCACGCACACATATACACATCTACATATAAGAACACATGTAGATACATATAAAAGTACAAATCGATGTCGACGCGTCGACAGTAGCCAACAGAATGATTAACTAGAAAGTAGATATTATTAGATTCGAATGGTATACTATGATCGATAACTAACCCGATCTTACGCAGTACACGGATACGCTTGGCCGATCACATTTGTGTTGTAACACAATACGTCTAAATATAATGTTACAAGCTCCCATAAACGCGAGACCATAATAATAACAACGATAATACTATTATTTGCTTTAAGGGCCTTTCTCTACTCTTCCTTCCTTCTTTCCTACCTTTCCTAGTCTAAAATATTTTCGTCAAAATTAATCGAGAGAATTTTCGAGACACGAGTAAGTCCTCGTCGTCCTTGTTATCATCATCATCATCATCATTATCATCATCGTCGTCGTCGTCGTCATCATCATCTACTTATACAAAAATGTAATGAAGATATTTTGACGATGACGTCAATTGTAAATATAAAATGACGAAAGAAAAAAAAAGAGAGAGAGAGAGAAAGGTCCTTCTTCGTGAGAATTGTAAAAATATTTGCGAATGGTTTCCATACTTACATAGACGCAAACATACATCCGTACGTATATAGATATATACTTATTATCGATACGTATATACATATGTATGTATGTACGTATATGTACCAAAGGAAACTCAGCGTAAAACAAACTGGTAGCTCGGTACGTGCATTGCACAATTCATTTACCCGCTTTTGTGAGGTCTACAAGAAAAACGAACACGTAGATTATATGCCAAAGTACATATATAACATATACATACATACACACACACACATATATATATCATATGTAATGTATGTAAAAGTAAGTAGATATAGTTATACACGTACATTCTATTCGGTAATACGTAATTTAAAATAAACAATATTAATCATAATTTCACCATAGATATGTCAATCGTTTTTCGATTTTTGAATCAGTAACAAAAAATGCAAATATATTACAAGAACACGCATGTTAATGTGATCGAGCGCGTGGGCAAATATGTATGTGTATGTACTTACATAGTCGAATTAACATAGCCAGATATTTTACCGATAGATGATATATATATATATATATATATATATATATATATATATCAAATATTTTTAATGAATCATTTTTAAATATTAAACTTGTGTTATCTTGCGAAATAAAATGGGAGATCTATGTGAGGTCGATTGATTCTAAAGCCAAGTGGAAAAAGAAAAAAAAAAGGAAAAGAAAAAATAATATAGACGAAAAAGTTACAAAAAAAAAAGGGAAAAGAAAAAAAAAAGAAAAAAAGAACGTTTCGATCGTAAGTGTTACAGATAGAAATCATGTTACGAGAAACAACGTAGTTAATACAAATTTCTTGATGTAACATATAAACCGTATTAAACACGTATCTGTGTGCTTGAAAACCATAGAAATATGAGATATCATTCAATGTAAAATCTGACATAGTTAAATGAAATGATTAATTATGACTCGAATATATTAAAAATATATACGAGACTTCTATAGCACAGTACTGTGATAACATAATGTAAAAAAAATATATATATATGCAATATTTAATAAAGTATATTATTCAACATACTATATTTAATATATATATATAATATTTAATACAATCTAAAAATTGTGCCATATTAAATAACATCGTTGTCAATAAAAAATTCGCACTTTCCACCTGAATTTTTCTAACAGATCAGAATAATATATCTAACACAGCAAAGTATATCCAATAATTTATATATTTAACAATGTTTATGTGTTACATTAAAAACCGTCTTATTTCTCGTAACGTCATGTTATAGTACAACATTTCATAATTTTTCTATCCGTCTTATATCGAAACCGTGTTACAGGAGGATTGCCTGTATATAAATATGTCTTGAATAATTAATATATGTATGAGACTGGCAGACAGACGGTGAGAGAGACAGAAAAAGATACAGAAACAGAGAAAGAGAGAGAGAGAGAGAGAGAGAGAGAGAGAAAGAGAGAGAGAGAAGGGTCAGGCATTTACCGAGGCGATCACACGCCCACGCTAAGAGATCGAAACCGGTTCTTTCTATGGGCCAACGTTGGACTTTCTATCGGCTCGTTAACCAGCATCGATTACATCGTCCACGAAAATCTCGCACGTTAACTTGCTCGGTTAACAAAATTGATGGGAAAAGGAGTGATTCGTGTGTACGTACGAAGTCAAAGCCAAAGTTCGTTCCTTTTTTTTCTGTCTGTCTCTCTCTCTCTCTCTCTCTCTCTCTCTCTTTATTATTTTTTTTTTTTCGTAACAGGATTTTGTACGAAAGAGTATATATTGTATGTATTAAGTATGTATTATGTATGAGCGTAAGAAGAAACTCATGTGGAAGTTGCAAAATTTTTGTTGAAAGATCAGTGTTCGTTTAAATATATGTATATGTGTGTATATGTATGTATGTATATACATAAAATATTCGACTTGGTTTATGATTAATATTGAGAATTTTAATATTTGATATTTAAATATATTATTGGATTCGATTAATTGATACAAGTTAAAATTTGCAAATATTTTATATTTAAATAAATACCATTGGGTTTTCTTTATTAATCAATTGAATAAATATTAAATAATATACGTATACATATCAATGATATATGTTATATAATCCAAAGAGTATAATTTTGTATTATTATTATTTAAATGTAAAATATAAAACATAAATATATATATATACATACATATATTATATATTATTATTATAATACTATTACATACACATACACGCATACGTTTTCTTTGATCCGTCTAAGCAAGGATATATATCGTAAAATTGATATAATTACGAAAGACGTTAACGTCTTATGAAAGGAGGAAGGCGTCAAGAAGTAAAGACAGAGTTGCTAAGTTCGCAGCTGGAGGGAATCTCGAAACAGAAGAAGAGAACTACGAGTCATCGTACGCTTCGTTCTTTTATTACAAGGCAGAAAGAGAGCGAGATAGAGAGGTAGATAGAGAGAACAACAAACTGCTTCGAGGGTTAAGGCCCGTTGCGCAACGACGCAATAACCTGGTAGAATCGTTATATACCTAATATATATATATACATACACACATGTGACAAAACACATGTATATATGAAAGAAAAGAAAAAGAGAAGAAAAATCATTAATTCGAACCAATCGATTAATTCGAAACGAATACTCGTCGTAAGACCAGAATGATCGTATGATAAAGAAGACGAACGAAGAAAAAGAAGATGGCCTCCGCACGAGAATTCCACATAACTACGTTAAACTTTGATACCTATTTATTTACATTCGTATATGCGTACTAATATACCTATGTACTTACTTACTATACGAAATTTAAAGAAACAGAAGAGAAATATAGGATAAACAGTCGTTAACATTCTACGTCTCGTTAAATAGAAACAAAATATATCGTATTAGAATCCTGTTGAGTTTTTTCAAACTCCAAGTACTATAGCTATACGGATACACACACACGTACACGGATATACACACAGTGTACAACTACTTCGTGATTCGAGAATGGGTGCGGCGTTGCCGAATTCGAACTCGTTGAGGGAGGGGAAGGAGGAAAGAGAAAAAAGAGAAAGAGAGAGAGAGAGGGAAAAATGATCGCCATGTTGGTACGGAAGGGGGAGGGGAGAAGAGTTAGCAGTACGAGAAAAACAAAAGGGGGGAGGATAGAACCATTGGACGATGAAGATACGATGGAGGAACTATGATTTCCTTTTTTTATTTTTTTCGTTGTTCTTCTCGATCTATTACTCCTGATAGTAACAATAACAATAACAATAATAATAATAATAACAATAATAATAATCATCATCATCATCATCATCATCATCGTCGTCGTCGTCGTCGTCGTAGTCGTCGTCGGCGTCGTCGTTTTCTACATTTACGTCGTATTCATTAATGAAAAGTTTTGAATTTGCCGAAGCAACGCGGAAGTTCTTACCGATCGAACATTAGCCAGAGCTCACGAAGGAAGGTTAGGAGAGTGAGTGAGTGAGTGAGTGAATGAGTTGGTGTGGGAAAGTTTGCTTCTAATGCTTCTAGCTTCTCCTACGAGAGGTAAACGAGAGTCTCGGAACGTTTCTCGATATCCGGCAATGGAGTAGGAGGCGAAGCCCCAAAGGGTCCCCATCCTTCTTAGGCGTCTGTGCCGAGCCCTCCTCCAGCCACCATCACACCACTACTACTACTACACTACTACTACACTACTACTACTACTACTACTACTTACTACGACCTACTACGTATTACCTACTACTACTACTACTACTAACTATTACCTACTACATACTACATACTACTACTATTACTACTAATACGAAAGCTCCAGCAACGTTACTACCACACGAGCACATCAGCATACTCCATCAGTAACACAGTGCCTTCTCTTCAACCTCCACCACGGAACCGCCGACTCGCTTCGACCCAGCGAAGCAACACGGACAAGCCAGCTGCGCTGTTGCCAAGCGGAAACCACAGACCCACGGCGGCATTTTCTTCTTCCACGAAGAGAAAGAAACGAGGAGAAAGAAGACGACGAAACCGACGACGAAACCGACGACGACGACACGACGACGAAGAAGACGAAAACGACGACGACACAACGACAACGACACGACAACGCGAAGAGACCGACGTGGATGGTTAGCGAGAGTTCAACAATGTCGTCGAAATTTCGTCGTTGGTTTTCTGTCGTTCTCCGTTATTGTCTTTTTCTTTTTCTTTCTGTTGATATTCTTTCGTCGAAAATAAAAGAAAAATGTCGGAGCGTTGCGATAAATGCGGATTTGTATTTATTGTTCTATTTTTCTCTCTTTCTCTCTCTCTCTCTCTCTCTCTCTCTCTCTCTCTCTCTCTCTCTCTCTCTCTCTCTCTCTCTCTCTATCTCTATCTCTCTTTTTCATACTCAGATTTCCTTATTTCTAACGAACAATTACTTTTCTTCGTTTTCTTCAATGCTACTACCATTTCGACTGATATATTCACGAACGTTGCTAAATAGAAATTTTTTATCGTTTTCATTGTAATAAGTTCTCCTTCGTTCTCTTTTCTTTTTCTTTCTTTCTTTTTCTTCCCACTAGAATCACTAGAATCCAGTAACTACATACATACATGTTATTAGATTGTTCCAATTAATAATTCTTCTTGATCTAATAGTAATAATTCTAATAACTCGTCAATTAGATTTCTAACAAATACCGTGTGGATAAACAAAATTCATAAGCAGATTAAAAATGTACTTTTCTCTTCGTTTTAGAACGACTATTTCGATCAATTTTCTTTTGCGAATTGTAAAACTATGACGCACACGACGACGATAACTTTCGAAATTCTTCGAAAAAGGATTAATACAATCTCTTGACAGATATATCAATAAAAATTATAAGAACATTTATCAGATCTGAAAAATGTTGTTTTTAACCTCGAACATTATATATATATATGTCTTAAATCAAGAATCATTGGTCCGAAGAAGAGGATCAAGATGGCGGAAGAAGTAATTCCTCCGAAGTAGTAGCTCGTTAATTTCACGGAGTCGAGTCGTTCGTTCCTGTTCCTTTTTTTTTTCTTTCTTTTTGAGCGAGGTAGAGAGGATAGGGGGAGAGTGAAGATCGTCGGAGAACGATTAGGATGATTCAACGGTCAGCAGCAGACTGACGATTATTAAACGCTGCCAGATTTCTACGAAAGTTCGTTTCTAAAGTTAACGTAACGCGACGAACTTTTATAAACGTCTTCCTGTTTCAGAGAAAAATATCAAACAATTGTGTGTGTATGTGATAGTAGTAATAGTAGTAGCGGTAACAGTAGTAGTAGTAGTAGTAGAGTAGTAGTAGTGTAGTAGTAACAGTAGTAGACAACAGTAACGAGAGTAAACTTCCGTAAACGTTTTGACGTTGTAATTCTTTTTCATAGCCCGTTGAACATTAAACGAACCCATACATATACTACGCGTTAAACGCACACGTATATAAAAATGTGTGTGTGTGTATCTAATAGATGTAGGAGTATCAAAGTTTTAAACAAAAGACTCTAAAAATAATTACTATAACGTTGTCGGTTTTAGATGATCCCTTAGATCATGCCACACAACCGGATGTAAGAACTCCAAGAACGTGCTTGTAAAATGTCCGATATCTAACGCACATACGCACATATATACGTACGTATACTCTGCATATATACGTATATGTATATACACGTATGTATGTATATTACACGACGATGGCATAAAGTTTCCTGAGAAGCGATTAGAATTTTAACTGCGTAAGAATAAACTTGCTGTGTCGGGTTAAGTTTAATGACGATGAAGACGAAAACGAAAGAAGTCAAAGATCAGGGTTTCTCTTTCGAAAAATAAATAATAATAATAATAATAATAATAATAATAATAATGTAGAATGCGATGAGGTTTCGTTTACTTTATAAAAGATATGTATATGCGTGTGTATACGCCCCCACTTAGAAACCTTTGGCGCACCTTTGTATGCACATAATAATTGTAAATGAAGTTTCTAAAACATGACATTTTTTAAACTGACGACATTATCAGAAAAAGAAAAAAAAACTGTTTGTTAACTCATTTAGTATTTTTTATCCGATCACACGATTTACATAGAATTTTTTCTTCGATGTTGAAAGAATTTCAAAATCGTATCTTTATTCAATGATACTCTAACAATTATTATATATTATGATTTAAGTAACTATCTAAAGATTTAACGTGTCCATGAGAGAAGAATCACAATTCTGATTTGATAAAGATAAAAAAAAAAAAAAAAAAATAGAGAAAAATAAAGAAATAATATTAGTTGCATTATATAAATATATTATAGGAGACAATATGATGATAATGATGATGATAACAATAATAACAATAATGATAAAAATAATAATAATACTAACGACACGGAAGGATATCGATCCGCCATGATGGCGTAGAAGAGGAACCATCGAACGGGGATCAGTTTGTTCTCTCGAGCGAGAGAACAAAAGTAGAGGGTGGAATGGTGGGGTTAAGGGAGAGAGAGGGGTTAAGAGAAGAAGAAAGAAAGAAGGAAAGAAGGAAGGAAGGATCAAACGAGAATATCTTTTCCCTGTGTCGGCAAAATCAGAAGCGCAATAACAACACGCAGTATAACACAGCACACCAACAAAACAAGAGTACTTATAGTATATTTCTTTTTTCCAATGTATAGTAGCTCTTCTCTCGTACAATGAACAGGAAGTTCCACAAAAAAAGAATACGCTACCACCCTACCACCATTACCATCACCACTACTACCATCACCACCAATATTACCACTACCAGCATCAATACCACCACCACCACCAGCACACCACCATCATCATCATCATCATCATTATCATCATCATCCTCGTCGTCCTCATCGAAGAACAATGGAAAACCCTCCCTTTCCGGCAGGTGCTCTCCTGTCCATAGGTACCGTCAAACTTAACACGATTATATCATTTTTTATCCGTTAATTCGATAAACTAGTTTAGTTAGTTAAAATCGCTTCCGATATGTATATACATATGTCGCTTGAGAACCACTGCTTACTCCTTATTCGTAACGACCAACGACGACGGAGGATCCAAAATGGAAATACATATGTATATATGTACATACGTGCGGTATATATTCGATTTGTGCGGTTAGTATTACGAAGTATATTCTCTTGATCCGGTCAAAAGTTTCCGAGTGATATTAAAAATCATATTTTACACTTTTATTTGAAAATCTTTGGAAGAGATATTTTTTCGTATTGTAACATTTCTAATCTACTATCATTTGGAATCTTTTCTTTCTTTCTTTTTTTTTTTCAATCTCAAGAGAAAGAAAGAAAGAAAGAAAATATATCAGCTTAAAAAACCTCGAAAAAGAGTAATCGATAATATTTAATATGGTCTAGGAATTTTTGATCATTCGTTTTAAGAATTTTCGATCCATTTGGAAATTGTTTATCCTCCCCACCCATACTATATTATATAATATAATGATTGTAAATAAAGTTTCTAAAAAGTGACATTTTCTTTTTTCTCTTTTTGAACCTCTGACGACATTGTTAGAAATAGTGCGAAGAATAGTCCTCTAAATTTCTTTCTAATCGCGAAAGATTTTTTGTTCTCTTTTTTCTTTTTCTTTTTTACAAAATCCAATTAAAAAAAAAGTTATGATCCGACATTACTTTCACGTAAGATTGACATAATTAAAGCTTACCTCGTTAGAAATAAAAATTCTCCTTACTTTACGCAGGCAACTTGCGTTTGTCGCTTGTGTAATCATGCGCGTCGTTATGGCGTTGCTTTCGTTCGAATTTCACTGAACATTGGGGGAAGACCGTATGGCTATCGTTGGTATATATGTATGATGTATTCATACATATGTATGTAGACACATAGCAACGTTCAAAAAACACACACAGAAAACGTGATTTGGACATCACGAAGTTCGACATAAAATTTTCTCTCCTATATAAACGATGTTATCGAAAAGATTTAGGTAGAATTTCGTAGGAACTAACCTATAAATAGAAACGCGCTTCTCTTCCGGTGCACTAAAAAAATTAGGCCAACGTAGACTTCACGAGAAGAGGTTAGAAAAGATTTCTCTCTCTCTCTCTCTCTCTCTCTCTCTCTCTCTCTCTCTCTCTCTCTCTCTCTCTCTCTCTCTCTCTCTTTTTATCGATCGACTCTTTTAGCATCCCCGGAGAAAAAATACAAGCAAAGGGAAAAAGAAACAAGAAAAATATGAGTAAATGTTGCAATTGAAAGTCACGAAATAAGTAAATAAATAAATAAAGGAGGGAGAGAGAGAGAGAGAGAGAGAGAGAGAGAGAGAGAGAGAGAGAGAGAGAGAGAGAGAGAGAAGAAAAATAAAGAAAAAACAGTCGACACGGAGGCCAATCTTGCGATGACCTCGAAGGCAATCGTCGATTTGACAATGGCGTGGCCTCCTCTCTCCCTCCCTCCCTCCCTCCCACTCTCTCTCACTCTGTCTCTCTCTCTCTTTCTTTTTTCCGTTGCCATCGAAAAATATATATATATACACACATCCAACACTTTACACGATATATTATTACGCGACGCGACGTTGTGTGTATGTGTGCGTGTGAGAGAGTGGCCGCGTCGTTGCCACTTCTCTTCTTGCTTGCTGCTGCTACTGCTGTGCTGTTCAACGAGAAAGAGAGAGAAGGAGAGAAAGAGAGAAAGAAAGAAAGAAAGAAAGAAAAAAAAAGAGAAAGAGAGAGAAAGAGAGAGAAGCCGAATACGTCTTTCCAGCGTTTCAACTCTCCCTAACCTTACAAAGTTCTTAAGTAGACACTGAGAGATATGAGTATATCTCCTTTAAAGCGTGCTCGCGAATGAATACAGTGGTTCTCATCGCGAAAATTTGTACCTATCTAACGAACTAATTTTTTCTCTTTGTTATTTATTTACGTGTATATAGATATACATATATATACATATATATATATATTCTTATCACAGAAATTCATTTAACGATCTATACAAATAAATAATCATTAAAAAAATTAATATGTATATATATCATATGATAAAAACGTGAGACTCGAGGAAACTTTTTTCCTTTCCTTTTCCCCGGACACGTAATCGATCAATTTCGATCAATTTCGATCGAATTAGTTCAAATTACACGCGGACGCACACGCACACACGTTAATTCTTTCTTTTTCTTCCTTCATGAAAATTGCTTTTGGCAAATACATCTCATTAGTAACCGAGGAGTCTATAAATTTCTTTTTGAACATTTGCGCGAGCGATAACCCGATTTACTTTGATACATATTCAATTAATAATAACGATAACACAACAACAACAACAATGACAATAATACCGGTTTTGCAGTGAGCACGATCGAAAAAAAAAAAGACAAAAAGAAAATATATAAACCGGTTTTATTTAGCACGCTTCTAAACTTGATTTTCATCGTTCGACATTAATTAACCAGGATATTTGAATTTGGCGCTATTTATCGAAACTTTCAGGAAAATAAATTAATCGTAGATTATTACGTATGCATTTACGCATTTACGTATTGCATTATTAATTTCTACGTTATATGATTTCGTTTGTATTACTAAAGATTTCATAAAACACACACACACATATCTTTGAAAACATATATCTTTTTAATAAAGCATTTTTAGGCATAAGTTTATATAAACTTTTTTCATCTATTTAATATCAATAATATCTAGTATAAGTTTGGTCCCAACCTTTTGAACATCCTGTATATATATATATATACATATATATATATATATATAAAATGTTATATATAAATAAAATGAAATTTTCGTTCTGAAATCGTTCACGTTTTCGAACAGGTATATCGACTCGTAACCAATAGGTTGTACCCAGTGTATAAAACCTGTTGGTTCGCCTTCCTTCTTCCTTTTCGAGGTAGCAGGACAGGTGTCGGTGAGTGAGCTTTCGAGTTTGGGTTAGCATGGAAAGACAGAGATAGAGAGAGAGAGAAAAAAGGAGAAAAAAAAGGAGTAACCATGCTTAAAACAATAAAAAATGAAAACATGAAAATATTCATCAAGTTACAAAGAAAAAACTATAACACCTTGCAAACACACACAAACACACACACGCACACATACGCACGTATGTATATTATTTAATTTTCAAGAAAAAATTTCCATTTTTTTTCGTTTGGAAAAATACCGTTGGAAATTATTTTAATGGATCAATCGGAAAAGAACACGCCAAATGCAAAAGAAGATGAATGCTTTCGTTGAAATATATGTGTATATATATGTACATATATATATATATATTTATTTATATATGTATATATATCCATCGAATTTACGAAACGAAATAACCAATTTTATGCCAACGACGTATTCGCCTTGTTGCAACATCGTTTTAAGAATGAGTCACGGAGTCCCACTTTTTCTTTTTCTTTTTCTTTTTTCTTTCTGTCAATTTTTTCTTGTTTCCTATTTTTTTTTCTCTCCTTAAATTTCGTTAGAACGATTGTAAAATTTATGATTGAAAAAAAGAAAAAAGAAAAAGAACATATATATATATATATATACATATATGTGTGTATTTGATAACGACACATTTTTTCTGTACAAACGTTACATTCCGTTACAATAGATCCTTAGAATGGATTAGAAAATGAATTGACCAATCCAACGACGAAAATATAAAAAATAATTTGTTTCGTTTCGTTTCGTTTCGTTTCGTTAAACATGACTCATGCTTTACAATGTAACTACAAAAATGTTACACTATCCTCGTCATCCTCGTCGTTGCTTTGTCGTCATCTTCTTCGTAGCTTTAAAACGATAAACGAGCACCTATATGTATATATTATATACATACATTTACATGTATATGCGGGAGCTTGTTTGTATGTGTGGCGCAAGTGTTTCTAAGTGCACTGAACTCGGATCGCAACGACGACGTAACAGTATACATATATATGTTATCCATACTATACATATATATATATATATATATATATATACACAATATATATAATATACTAACTATATACATATAATATGCTCTATAAATCGATAAGAAAGTTTGCCACTTTGAAAAATGGGTTTTCCCGTTATAAAAAAAATTTCTTAATAATCATAATCATATGTATATGATATATATATATATATATATATATATATATATATATATATACGTATGTGTGTGTATGTATATATATCATAATCATGAGAACAAAAATAATGTAACGAGAATCGATGAAGAGAAATGGGCGAAGGCGAAAAGAAAGAAAAAAGAACTTAAAAAAAAAACAGAATGTCAAATATCATTCCCACGAGAATCGTACTATATATATATATATATACGCGCATGTGTATATCGGTAGCATAAGAAACATGGCCGCGCCGGCTTGTAACCATAGGTCACTTTAAAGAAACTACTACCAGAGTGCAGCACCCAACGAACGATAACGTCAAAAGATGCTACACTAGTGCCACCAATCGACATATTCCAGAACCCGTAGAACCCAATTTTATGAGATAAGTATATATAGATATACATATACATACATTATAAATCATATATGTATATATATATATAAATGATTATTCGATTATCTCATTGGTCAAACGATATATATCTATTATCAAAAATCTAATTGATGAAAGTAAAACATTGCAAAGAGGAATAAGAAAGAGACTAAGAAAGAAAATCTTACCCTCAACGATTTCTTCGTTTCACTAAACGACGGATTCAAATCTCTACCGCCGTTAGCCAATTTCTAACCGACAGGGAGCGGGTCCTACGTCTTCTATTTCACAAGAACACGTCACTTGTCCTTTAACGACGAACTCACGTTAACGATTACAATACCTTATCGTCACATTAACACACACGGAGAATATAGATCAACAAAAATATTTTATTTTCTTAACGATTTACTCTATGATATTGCACGTAAAAGATAGTCACGTCAGTTCCACGATGACCGCATGGCATGGCGGCGGCCGACACAACTCAACGTATAGCGCTTTAAACGTACGTCACAAACTCTTAACCGAGCTCTGATTGGTTAATCTACGATAACGCTTTGGCGCGAATTTTATCCATCGCGCGGGAAAATATTATTTTTGGGTTATGTTCTTTCCTCTATGTGTTATATATATATATGTCTGTATATGCGTACACGAGTATATATTTCTAATCGTTTCTTGCAATCGTTACGATCAAAAAATTCATCGCGTGTTGTTTCAAACAACGCACAATCGTGTTTTACGAAAAATAAAGAAAAGAAGAGAGAAAAAGAAAAATTATTGTCGTTAACACGATACAGATATTTACTGAATAAAATAATCCTAAGAAGAGATTCGTTCGTTCGTTCGTTCGTTCGTTCGTTCCTTCCTTACTTGCAAAATTTAAATCCGCTTCTCTTTCTCTTTCCATCAACGAAGATACGATTTCATAATATTGTTTCATAACACATTAATTAATTCCATTGATAAAATATATATAAATATTTACTTACAAAAATCACTTCGATATATCTCGTCATCAACGTTCGAGAGAAGTAGCATAGACTGCATAAAACATAGAAATACTATAAAGAGGATTGTCACGAAATTGTCTACGTTGAAATATATTTCTGAAAATTCTTCTATCGTGAATATAAGAAGAAAAAGTTGAGAAAGAAAAAGACGATATTATTTAAATACTTAGAGAACCCTTAACGATTTATAATATGTATAAAAAAGATTGAATTATATAATTGAAAATTCTTACACGATTGCATTGCAGTTCATAGTAGGTTCAATAATTCGACCAATGAACGAGTCGTATTTTTCTCTCTCATTTTTAATTGGTTCAATTGAATTTGATATAAAGTCGAAGCGTATCAACTTACGTTGACAGTTTTTTAAAATGGGGTTTCTTATCTTACGTAGTATTCATGGTGTTGAATACGAACAATGATGACGTAACATCGTCCGATCGTTACTAGCTCTCTGATTGGTCGACTTACATGTCGTATGATTATTGTCGTTTTTCGTTTATTGCGCTTGACGTACTGCTGACTTCGATATTAAAGATTGTTGTTTTATTCGAGTAATTAATAAATGAAATTATATTTAATAAAATGACCGATCCAGGGGGATGGCCGTCCGCTCAGGAAACTGATTTTTCTTTTCAAGGAAACGATAACTTTAATTTAAACGAAGTTGCTGGTATAGATGGTGAGTTTTGTTTATCGCAGTTTAGATTTTGTTATATATATTTAATAATTATTTTTTAATTAATATCGTTGATCATAATTTTAATTTTGTTTTTTCTTTTTTTTTTTAAATTATTTAATATTTCTTTTTTATATTATAATATTTTATTTGTATTTTATATATATATGTTATCTTATATATCAGAAAAATGAATTTTAAAGAGTTTTGTTTCTATTTGTGTCAGAAAACTGTCAAGAAAGTATTGTAATAAATTTCATCATATTATTCACTCTTAATTTTTTTTCTTTTTTTTTTTTTATAATCATTATTATATAAAAAAATTAATACAACCTTATTCAAATTACAGATATACTCACAAACTGTGAGAGGGAGTTGTTAAAAAATGAATCTCTCTTCAGTGATGAAACATTACTTTCTGAATTAGAAGAACCTATGCAAATAGATGGAGATATATTTGACTTTTTGAATCTAAGTAGTAGCGATGAGTTTAAGGATTTCAAAGATACTAATATATTGGAACCTATAAACATTGGAAACGTTTTATCACCACCTGAAACAATAGTTAACAAGCAACAAACTCCTCCGGTTCAAGATGTACCATCTGTACAAACTAGACCACGTAAAATATCTGTAGTACCTCCACCTACAGTATTCAGTTCACAATATACTATACCACAAAATATGAACATCAATGTTCAATCTCCAGTTGTTACTTTAGCACCTGTTACACCGCAGAGACAATTATTTTTACCTGCAAAATTATTAAAGTCCGAGTCGGTCGTTTATTCAAACGGATCACAAACTATTACATCTAATCCTGTACCACATCAAATACATACCTTGGTGAACACTGCAAATGGAACAGTATTAACTACTGGTAAGTATTCATTATAAATTGTTATTAGAAATATTTGATCAATCGTTATATTCTTTTCAGGAATTCCTGTAGTTTTGGATGCCGACAAAGTTCAGATAAATCGTTTGAATACAAATACTCACGTCGGTGTACCAAGAGTCAGAGAAGTAAAACGTAGTGCTCATAACGCTATCGAACGACGTTACAGAACATCTATCAATGATAAGATCATTGAATTGAAGAATATTATTGCTGGATGTGATGCCAAGTTGAATAAGTCAGCTATATTAAGGAAAACTATTGATTACATAAGGTTTCTTCAAAATTCTAATGCTAAATTGAAAGCAGAAAACATGTCACTAAAATTAGCAACGCAGAGACAAAACATACGTGATTTATTGGCATGCGGTGAATTAACACCACCACGTTCAGACTCTAGCGAACCGTCTCTATCTCCAGCTCCAGCTCCATTGTCTCCAGCCTCACCTTCGTCTGTAAAAGAAGAGCCAGATGTATTACAAAATCTTCATACAGCATCTAAACAAGAAACTGGAGGAATGAGAGATCACACTCGATTAACATTATGCGGTATCATGTTCATGTTTTTGATATTTAATCCTTTAGGTACTGTTATGAACAATGTCGAGAAATTTAATTACAAGTATTTGAATACAAAATTGGATGGACGAACTATTCTTGATTTTCAAGGTAAATATAATATCGATACGACGTGTATCAAAATATGATAGAGAATTTAGATCGTTTTCTTATAAATCTTTTTTCTTTTTTTTCAATTTAGAATCGACTGAAACAGATAGCAGAATATGGAGCAATATCTTTATATGGTTCACAAACATGATCCTCTTGATAGGTGGATTATGTAGATTATTAATGTATGATGATCCAATTCTCCCAGCCGACAGTAAAATATTCTTGGAACTTCGACGTTGGAGACGTCAGGCAGAATTTAATATATCTAAACAAGAGTACAGTCAAGCATACAGAGATTTACATCAATGTTTGAAATATTTTAATCGGTCGTTTCCATTGTCACGTACCGAAGTTTTTCTTGCCACTACATGGCAAGTGATAAGACAAATACTTTATAAACTGTGGCTTGGAAAATGGATTCTTTATTTAAATAAATACTTTATCGGAAAGACGGAAAGACAACAATCGAAATTGTCAGCTATGGAGATAGCAATTGTTTATCAGCACATGTTATGTTTACATTTATCGGAAGGATCCAAAAGTGGAACACTTTATCTTGCTCTTTCTGCTATGAATTACGCAGAAGCTGCGGATGAAAATATGCCAAAGGCACTCTTAGCAGAGATATATGTAAATTCGGCATTATGTTTTAAAAAGTATCTTTTCCCATTTATCCATAAGTATTATTTGGGTAAAGCACGAATGTTATTGTCTTCGTGTGCTGTACCACCAAAATTAAAATGGATTATGAACGACGAAGGTGCAAGATTTTTAGCTACACAAAAATGGCAATACGGAGAACAATCGGATAGTGAATTTACGTCGCAAAATAGTAAGGCCGATCCTTTATCGTTCGCAGCACGTGCGTATAGAGAACATTTGATTACACAATGTTTACGTTTATTGACCGGCACTGCTGGAGACTCGCATGCGTCTACCGTTTTGGAATTGGCACGAAATATAATAGCTTCTGCGGAAGTAGATGCTTGTTTCCCAAGCACGGATAAAATCAGTGTAGCAGGTATAAAAATCTGAACGAATTAATGTCAAGTGAATTAACATTTTATATATAATAATATTTATCATAGGTTGCGAAGATGAGGTTGGCCTTTGGTGGGGAGCAGTTATTTGTGCTGCCGCAGCATGGAGATTAGGGGATGAAGATGAAACTGTTTGGAATATCGTAGAAACGAAATTTCCTTATGAAAGAAATTTCCAACTCTGTAATAATAGTAATCGCAGTCCATTGCCATATGCTGTTCTTAATGTTTTACAAGCAGCTAAACATTCTTCTAAAATAGTTTCAATGCGTTTGATGGATCAAGCAGGAATATTCTTGGAGCAATCCATAGTTTATTATCATTGTAAACAACAATCGTCTCAAAATGTTATGGTAAGCTTTATTTGTACATATGATAGATGTTTTTAGATAAACAGAATAATTCTATTCGCACATCTAATAAGATCAATTGCGACAAAAGAATATCTGTGACATTTTAATTTTTTCATCTGCGAACACAATTTTTTTCAAGCATGCTTACCTGTTACGAGTGTGCATTGTAGTTGCATTGCATGAAATACAACTATGCAATACTTCTACAGTGCAACTCCTGTGGCAGGCCACAGCACCATGCAATAATCATATACATCTACATAAGCATTCAATATTTTATTTAAATAATATTTTTAATATTATATTAATATAATAATAATAATGATGATGATATATTTTCTGTATTCTTACAGCTTACACAATTATGGCTTTGTGATTGGTTATTAGAGATACGTACTATTTTATGGCAAGAATTTGATAGCGGATTAGAAAAACCAGTTAGTAATGTATCTCTTGCTAGTTTCCAAAGAGATTTAGCTTGTTTAAGACAGTTATGTCAACACATGTCGGTGAGTAGCCATTAAAACAAATAATAAAGAATGTTTCGCTATGCAACATTTTTAATCTAATTGTTTAATCTAATTTGTTTTCTAGTGCATACTACCAAGAGTATTTTTATATGAAGCTACAGCACGTATTATGGCAGGAGCAGCACCAGTAAAAACACAGATTTTATTGGATCGTAGCTTACATCATAGAAATTCACGTTCTTCTATTATTTGCGGAAAAGATAGATCGCAAGAACAAAATAATGGTGAAAGAGAACACGCATTTGCATTATGTTTAGCATGTCGACACTTACCAGCTTTATTATTGTCTTCGCCTGGTGAACGTGCAGGTATGCTTGCAGAAGCTGCCAAAACTTTGGAAAGAATTGGTGATAGAAAACGACTTCAGGAATGTTATAAATTAATGCATCAACTTGGTCCTGCTATTTCTGTTAATTAAATGTAAATATATCGAATATAATTTATGTGATTTTAGAATCATAAAAGTCAAACTAATTTAAGTGTATTGTACATATCTTTTTTTTTTTAAATATATACATATATATATATATATAAATAAAATTTTGTACGATTGTAATTAATTAGAAACATACCTTTGCCCTTCTCGTATTCGAAGTCTTCTTAACACTGTTTGTTTCGAAGTGTATCGTAGACTGCCTCTTCGATGATTGGATAATTTAATAGTTGCGCGTTGTTTATATACGTAGAGTGATCCATGATACATATTTTCATTTGCGCATGCTCACTAGTTCGCTTAGTTCCCGTGAGTAAATGCAGGTGGCGCTGCTGCTTCACTGCAGGTGCATAAAACTACATGTTATTACTGTTGCACTCGATTGCATTTATTAAAAATCTTGATATCTAATGTTAGATATGCGTTAAAATTTCTTTAAACATGGATTCTGATACTGAGTTATTTGAAGACGAAGAGGAGGTTCTTGTATATGTCGAATTTGAAGGATTTGTTAATAACAATATATTTACAAATGGACAACTTCAATTAGATATGGTTGGAATAGATACAGATCATCCAATAATGCAGATTGATGGAAGGGTACTTTTTTTATAATATGTTATTTCCTTGATATTTTAATTGAATTTATATATTGAAGATTTAATTTATTATCGTTAATTTAAATTAATTAAATGTACTTTTCTCTCTCTTTTTTTTTTTTTTTTTTTTTTTTTTTTTTTTTATGAAGGTACCTACGAGGACGTTGTAGGAACTTACATGTTCTTTGAAAAAGATGACAAACCTGTTGTCGACGATCCTATATTCGATCAAACTCCAACTCTAAAATATTTTGGAAAGACTAGAAAGGTATTAAAAATGCAAAGGGTGTTTGTCAAGCAAAGAACTGAAGTTCTTGGAGACTCTGAACATAGTAAATGTATTCCAAATACAGATACGATTAAACAGGCTGGTGTTCCACCTATGTATCAATCACAAGGTATTTTGAATCAAATTTATTTTAATAATTGTGATTTTGTTAAGCAGTTTATTTTACTATTTAATTTTGATCTTATTTCATAGCTCTTTCCTTTTGGAAGGATATAAGAGATAACAGAATAGATGCTTTATGTGCCTATTTGGAAAAGCAAAAAATTCGAGAAGAAAAAAAATCGCAAGGTATTGCATTAGATTCAGAATCTGATGAAGACAATCCATTTGCTATGTACAAATATAAAGAAGAGCAAAAAAGTGAGAAGAACTTGGAAAACAGTAATACCAATTCAGTTGTGGATGCACTCAAATTTCCTACAAACGAAACAGTTTCACAAGAAGAATATAACGAAGAAATTATAAAAGATAATCTTAATATATTAGAACAAATCCATTCTAAACCATCTACTTCAAAAACTAGTAATCTTTGTACTGATGCAAATAATAAGAAACGCAAACCTATTAAAGTAGTTAGAAAGAAGAAAGAACGTATTGTTAAAAATAAATCAACAAAAAAACAGAAAAAGAAATCAACGATTGTAGAAGATAAATCTATACAAAATGACGATCTTAATATAGAATCAACACTTTTAACATTGGATAAAATTCCTGAAGATTCTGTCATGAACACTGAAGTGGATAATCTAGTCAATATTGTAGAAGATACTTCAAATATTACAGATAATGTAGAAACAGATAAAGATACTACAACGTTACAGACAACAAGACAAGATAATACAAACGTTAATACAGATGAAACGAAAATGGAAATCATTAATGATCTTATAGAAGATACTGTTGATAAAAAACAAAAAAAATTATTAAAACGGGAGGCAAAAATGAAAGAGTTATCAGAAAGAATAAAATCTGTAGCAGAAGAATATGTCAAAGCAAATATAAATCAGTGACAAGGTATAATTATAAGTAACACATAATTTAATAAATAATAAAATCTACTGTTGAGATTGATCTTTCCATCCAAGAAAAATTATTTTATATATAGATTATAAACACAATTAAATTATATTGTTAAATATAAAATACTGCACTGAACTAGCTGACCAGCTTAGAATAACAAAATGGCTATATACATTTTATCAATACATATAGCCAATAAATCTAGCCAATAAACTTAAAAATTATATAATATTCTTGCTGGTAATTAGGAAAAATAGATTGAAGTTTGCATTGGAGAAGAGGATCCAGTTTCTTCTTTGTGAAACTATGAATCGTTCACGTTCTTCACCAATCTAAGTCACCAGGTAGTTCATCTGGATATTCTCCTGTCAAACAAGCAGTGCAGTGACCAATATAACTGCTTTCTTTATTATCCATACCATGTCTAACAGCTTGAATAAGCCCTTCGACAGAAAGGTATGTTAAACTATCAGCACCAACATATTTGGCTAATTTTACATTGTCCAGTTTATTCGCAATTAACTCTTCTCTTGTTGGAATGTTTATTCCCATATAGCATGGATATTTTAAAGGAGGGGATGCTACTTTGATATGAACCTGTAAATAGATATAGAAATGTATATAGACATATATATTATATTAGAGAATACACAGTAAGGATAATTTTCCAAATCATCCTTCTCTTTTATATATAAAAGTAAAAATATTTTACTTCTTTTGCTCCTGCATCCCGTAGTAGTTTTATAATAGGTCCAATTGTGTTTCCTCTGACAATAGAATCATCAATGAGAATCAGTTTCTTTCCCTTTACATTTTCAGATAAAGCTCCAAATTTTTTAGCAACTCCTAATTGTCTTAATCGTGTACTAGGTTGAATGAATGTTCTACCAACATATCTATTTTTACATAATACTTCGGCGAACGGTATTTGGGACTAAAATATGTAAATTATATATGTGCTTAATATCAATTTCTTTTTATACATTTCCGATTCATTTTAATACGATAATAATAATTTAGTCATATAATTCACCTGTCTAGCATAACCATGTGCTGCTGCTGTACCAGATTCTGGTACAGAACTAACTATGTCTGCATCTACTGGAGATTCTATTGCTAATACACGACCACATTGCATACGAACCGAATATACCATTTGTCCTATCAAAAAAAAATATATTTATAAACTAATACTATATTGCAAAAATTTTACTAAAGACATTAACATCAATGATTGTTACCTTCAAAAATACTGTCACTTCGTGCAAAGTAAACATATTCAAATATGCAGAATGCTTGTGGCTTATTATCTGGTCTCTCTACAATGTCAATCGTTTTAATACCTTCGCGAGTTAATTCTACAATTTCACCTGGGAAAACTTCTCGAACGTATCTTGCACCAATGCTTAAGAAACCACAAGATTCTGACGAGATTACCCAACCTTCGGCCTCGTCGTCATCGTCTGAATCATCTCCTGCTAAATTTTTAAAATAAAAAATTTAGTAATTAATTTTTTTTAATATTTCTTTTTTTTTATTATATTATAGTTTATATTACATATTGTTTTACAAATGTTTTCTGTAATATATGTAACATACCGAGCTTGCCAATGGGTACTATTTTTCCCAAACACAAAGGTCTATTTCCATATGGGTCTCTAACACCATAAATTTTATCTCTTTGCATGATCACTAAGGAATAAGATAATGGTGCTAATTGCATGAGATGCTTGATACGTGCTGGCCAATCTGGACCATTAACTTCACCTTCGGGGGGATTCAAACATAAAGCTTGTGTTATCAGTTCAGAATCTGAATAAGTTGAAAGACCAACCCCACGGCCTAATACCTAATTCAAACAGGCAAAATTTACAAGATGAAAATTAAAGGTAGAGGAAATAAGAGATCTTATATTTGATTTATGTTACCATTTTCCTTAGTGATTCTGTATTTACAAGTTCTCCATTATGAGCAACTGCTAAGGCACCATGTGCTGTATGAACTACAAAAGGTTGGCAATTGACTTCTTCGCTAGCTGCACTAGTACTATATCTAGTATGACCTATTCCTAAGTTGCCTTTAAGTTTCTTCATGCTTTCATCATTGAAGATGTTATTAATCATTCCCATACCCTTGTGAACACAGAATGATTTTGAACAGATACCCTGACTCGTAACAATTCCAGCACTTTCTTGACCTCTATGTTGTAGAGCAATTAAACCTATTAAAAAAGTATCATAGTATCATTCAACTTCATTTAATATTTAAAATTCTTTTAGTTAACTTACCGAGACATATTACTTGGCTTACATCAATTTGTGATGGCCAATCTCCAGCAGCAATACACCCAAAAACACCACACTCATGCGTGAGTCCAGAGGTTTCTTTATTTTTAGCTTCATCTTTAGAAGTGAGCATTTTTGGTACATCATTTATTGAAAGACATGATATTGCACGAGAACAACTATCACTTTGTGTATCATGAGACATTCTTATATTCATCTATAACAAAAAAAATTCAAAGATCGATCCAAGTTTTGATTCTTACATATCGCACATTAATTTATATAAACTTAAAAGTTAGATCTCATCAACATAAAAAATTTTTTATTTACATTTAAATGTATCATATATAAATTTATATTATCATAATAATATTCTCTTTCTATTTGTTATAAATTTCACATAGCAATATGTTTACGAGTTTAGCAAGTGTTGATATACATTGTAAGAAATATGAAGTAAATATTAATATCATCTTTGGACATGCATTCTGGACCCCCTATAGTCTTTTTTCAGATTATTGTCAATGCCCCTATAAACTATCGACCCCAAGGGGTTAGATAAGAATTTTACTTTTTTCAATGAATACCAGAGTCATGTTTTCAGTATTCTTTGATAATCAGTATTTCGCAATTAATTTCATCATTCAACTGTAATATTCTCATCTAAGAAAAGTATTTATATTTCTTCAGGATATTTATTGACTACGTATATAACTAAATTTAAAGATAATATAAAAATTTAATGAGATCTTCTAAATGTAATCTTAAAAAAATATTCATTTATTTTAAAGATCAAATTCAATAAAGGAGGAACCTCTCTCTCTCTATATATATACATATACATATATATATATCTACAAAATATATATATATATACACACATACATATATACATATATATATACACACACACGTTCACCGCGTTTGTTTTAATAAAAATATAACATTAATATTACACATTAAATATGACCAAAAAAATTTTTCTTTACAAAAAATTAATACATAGCAAGGAATAAAGTAGCAAAAAAGATAAGAAGAAAGAAAAAATAATCTTCGAAAAAAATCAAGGAGATAATAAATATTGATTTATACATACGTGCGATTGCGTGTCATTTCTCTCACGATCGTTCGCACGTTAATTAAATTCTAGTCACTTGTTGATCGTTCGTTTTATTATATATATATATATCACATATTATATATAAAAACCTCAATACATAAATATGAAGGTTAAATCTAAGTGAAAAGTAATACGTTGTATAACTCTACGATCGAAGGATATTTACTTCGATATTAATTTAAAATTCAATCTCTTTAAGTTATGAGAAATCACAAAGGGACATATCGTAACCATTGATCTTTCGTCTGTATCTTTGTCGCGTGCATGGTTCGTTACTCGCATGTATCATATATATATATATATACATATATATATATATATATATAGATATGTAAATACATACCACCACGTGCGTCGTATATTAGGTTTCCTCTCTTCTGCGCTTTTAAATATATATATATGTATATAAAAAGAAGACGAAAAAAAATAAGAAAACGAAAAATACAAAGAATATATATATATATATATATATATATATATATATATATATATATATGTTATAACACACAAAATTCGTAATTTTTGTCTTTATCTTACACGTTTATAATATAGGAACTCTTAAGATTCTCGCGTAATAATCGATTGTACTATATTGATCGATACAACAGAACGTGCTGCTCGCGTTCCAAACGACAAATGAGCTGGTGACCAATGGAAACTTACTTTTTGTTCCTTACTCGTACTACCTCCTTCTTTTACAATTATCTTTTATTTTCTGGCCCACCACACAACGCACACATGCACGAACACATTCATATACTATATGTTACGTACGCACGTCTACGCGCATTCAGGACTTCTTCGCAAGAGAGATAGATAGATAGATCTCGACAGAGAAAGAGAGAGAGAGAGAGAGAGAGAGAGAGAGAGAGAGAGAGAGAGAGAGAGAGAGAGAGAGAGAGAAAAAGAGAGATAGATAGAGACAGTGAGAGAGACAAAGAGAAAGACGAAGAAATGAAGAAGACGAAAACGATCACGCCATGAAACCGGTTGGTTCGCTTCCGGATACAATTTACCCCAAAAAAAGCTTGCCATAAGCATTTTACCATAGTTCCTTTCTTTTATGTACTCTCTCTCTCTACCCTTATCTTCATAAATTACATATATTTTATTTTTTCTTTCTTCCGTTTTTTATCTCGTTTTTTTTTTCATGTATACGTACGCACGCTTTCTTCTCTCTTTCTCTCTTTTTCTCTTACTCAATACAAAAAATATTGACTCATATTATTAACGCACGTGATTCACGTAATCTCGGTTCAAGGTCGTTCTAAATTTTTAAACAAAAAACTCTTCCTACGAAAATTACTTACTCTGTTCACTCGCATTACGTTTTTATTATTATTATTATTTGTTTTTTTTTCATTATATCAACCGAACTTATTCGAATTGATAATCATTTAAATTGTCGTGATTCATATTTAGTTTGACAATATTATTATCGACAGTTATTTTCCTCTTTTCTCTCTTTTTTTTTTTTTTTTTACATTTGGAAATATAATTTATCTAATCTCGAATTATTTCAACCGATTTTATTATTCTCTTTTAAATATTTATATGGTTCATTATTATTATGGATATCTTTTGTTGTATAATGTTTTTTCAACATGGTTGATTAAAAGTTTTCCATTAAATAGATTATGTGAATTTCATAATTGTTATTATCGAACTAGTAACTTGTGATTATTGAGATAGTAATCCTCTTTTATATCATATTTTAAAAACTTTATCTTAATTACCTATTGAACTTAATGATCCCTGAAGTAAGAAGCGGCCATTTTGAATTTCATATTGCCGCGTTATTATTTAGAACAATTCAAATATCGTCTTATTATTAATCATATTTAATTATATTTAGAAATATTTCTTTATAATATAATTCTTGCAATTCGATAACTATCGATCGCGTTATATCGATTATATAAATCCTCGATATAATTGTGTAATATAAAAAGAAATGTATTTATCGGAAAAAAAAAAAAAAAAAAAAAAAAGAAAAAATCTTGTTTTGTATTGCATATATTGTTGTGTAAAATAAATCTGTATATCGTGTTAGATTATGTTATGTAGATTCTAAGCTTGTAAAAAATATAATTGAGTAGTGGGGGAGATAGTCCCGACGATGTTTTTAAGCATCACAATCGAAAGATTGGTAGACATTCGTATGTTTGTGTATAGTCCAGAGTAGATCGCTAACATGACTGGTGAGTCGTAATTATTATTTATTTTGTTTTTCCTTTGTCTTTTTATTTATATTTATTAGAACACATTTGTATAAAAACACGTTGTATTAACATATATTGTACACACACATTAATACGTATTAACACGTGTTGTATTCTAATGTTTTATTTTTTATATTCATACCGATCGAATGATCTATTTGAAAAATCGTTCGTATGTAGTATTCTAATCAATAGATTCCTTTTTTGATAATCGGCCAATTGATCGTTTATAAATCGTGAACGATTTCAATGATTTTCGATCGATAATGTCAATTTTATCTTCTTGATATAGAGAAGAGAATTGTAGCAATAATCAACTGTTTATTTTTATGAGCAATGAATAAAGAATTCATTTTCTTATATATAATTTTACAGATTATAAACCTGGTAAATTGATTATCGAGGGTAAGACTAAAATAGTCTATGAGGTTATGCATGATAAAGAATTATGTTTCATTCAAAGTAAGGATCGCATTACGGCAGGAGATGGTGTAAAGTCTCATGAATTAGAAGGCAAAGCTGCTATTAGTACAAATACAACAGCTAAAGTTTTTCAGTTACTGAATCAAGCTGGTATAAATACAGCTTTTATTAAGCTTGTTAGTGACACAGCTTTTATAGCACAAAAATGTGAGATGATACCTATTGAATGGGTTATAAGAAGATTAGCCACCGGTAGTTTCTTAAAAAGATATTCAGGTAAATATTTCTTTTGATAAAATTATTTCATTTGTATAGAAAAAAAATCATTTAAAAAATCAAAAGATTTTATTTTCAATAGGAGTAGTAGAAGGATATAGGTTTAATCCACCATTGCAAGAAACATTTTATAAGGATGATGCTAACCATGATCCTCAATGGTCAGAAGAACAAATAATTTCTGCTAATTTCCAATTAAATGGAGTTAAAATTGGCAAAGATGAGATTGATATTATGCACCGTATTACATTGACTGTTTTCGAAGTTCTTGAAAGAGCTTGGGCTACACGAGATTGCGCTCTTATAGATATGAAAATAGAATTTGGTGTAGATATATCTGGTAAAATTGTAGTTTCTGATGTTATCGATAGCGATTCCTGGAGATTATGGCCATCTGGTGATAAACGATTAATGAAAGATAAGCAAGTAATAAAAATACTTTTCCTTATAATTTTAATAAATACAAAGTATATATTTATGATCTTCAAATTTTTATGTATATATGTATATATATATATATTTATGCAGGTGTATAGAAATTTAATTTCTGTTAGTCAAGCCGATTTGGATACTGTTAAACGCAATTTCAAATGGGTGGCAGATCAATTGGAATATCTCATTCCACCTCCAACATCATTAATTGTTATTTTAATGGGTTCTTTATCTGACAAAGAACATTGCGAAAAAATAGCAAACCATGCAAAGAAATTAGGTTTAATAGTGGAACTCAGAGTGTGTAGTGCACATAAAGGTACTCAAGAAACTCTGCGTATTCTTGCTGAATATGAAGGTAGTGGAAAAAAGGTATTGAAATATAAAATTATATATATATCACTATTGGTCAATCTTCAGGTCTATTTACATATGATCGTTCGAACGATAAACCGAAAAATAATTATTTATAATTCGATTAAAATCTTGAATTGTTTATATTTTATCATTCTTGTTAATAATTTCGAAAGTAATTTCATTTATCGATTAAGCAATTGCCATCAACTAAATGACAAAATAAATATTGTAGATATTTTTGGCTGTGTATAAATGTATGCTATCTGTGTGATAAATTTTAACGACAATTCATCCGTAATTTATATAAAAAAAACTTTTATGACGAATTGATATTTTCATGAATCGTTCGGCAAATAATTACAATTTATATAATTCTTATTGTGATATTATTATTGTAGCTAATGTCTGCTAGCAGTATTTGATTGTGAATACGAATAATATATATAGATTTACAATGACCTAAGGCGGTATTAATGGCTTTTACTCAAGGATAATACAAAAACATGATAAAAAAATGATAGTGATTTATGTATATTGTTTACTTCCTAGATATCAGAAGTTCTTTTTATTTCATGTAGGTGGTGTTCATTACTGTAGCAGGGAGGAGTAATGGATTAGGTCCAGTATTGTCTGGAAATACTGCTTTTCCAGTTATTAATTGTCCGCCTTTTAAACCAGAAAACATTACACAAGACATATGGTCATCTATAAATGTACCTTCAGGTATGTACATATATTTCTTATGAACTTATAATTTCTATGTAAATTATATATAAACGTTAAAAAAAAATATATATATATAAATACGTCGTTGACGTACAGGGATTGCGAAATTTGCTTATCAAATGGAGATTATAGAATACGTAAATGTAACTTAATGAATACTGTGCCTTAATATATACAAAGTTAGAAAACATTATAGAATATGTAATGAATTAATGCTTTTTTTCTTTTAATTATGTTTGTAGGAATTGGTTGCACAACTGTTGCATATCCAGAAAGTGCTGCACTTGCTGCAGCCCAAATACATGCACTTCACGATCATATGGTTTGGTCAAAATTGCGTGTAAATCAGCTTAATAATTTTATTAATTTGAAAGAAGCAGACAAGAAGTTGAGAGGTCTTAGATATATCACACTTTAAAAATTTCATCTCTTTTTTTTATTAATGAGAGTTCAAAGAGATTAAACGATCTTTTTGGGTTACTTCTGTAAAAGAATATGAATGCATTTAAATGATTTAGGAAAGAATAATTCCAAACATTTTCATTTAGTTACTTTAGTATAACAATACTCTAAAATACTGTAAAACATACTTACTGATCTTTGATCTATAAGATACATAATAGAATGTTATTTTTCTATTTTAGTAATTTGTATGCAATAAAATATTATTGACTTTTGCTATTATATATATATGTTCATGTTAGCACTTGTTGCATATACATTACTATTATTACTTTTGATGATGTTGTACTGGATACAAGTTTACAATATTCATTTGTTTCCGTTGAAACAAATTTTTGAATAGAACAGTTGATTTGTATTTATAAAAATTGTAATAATGTTTAATACAAATATTATCAATTTTTATATATATATATATGTATAATTTATATACACACGTATGATTAAAAGTTGATTTTCTTTAAACAGTAACATCCTGTGTTATTAGCGAGTGTTAATTAAAATGAAATGGGTAATATATATTCTTCCATTAAATTTTTTCATAAATTTGTTTATGTATTAAGAAATTTTAACAGATTTGATACTGTTAAGTGGATTTTGAACAAGGTTGATTCTCACTTGCAATAGCTTCTATTTCAGCAATTTCTTTTGGGCAATTTCTTGATAATACTAAAGGACCATTTTCTTTTATTAAAACATCATCCTCAACTCGTACTCCTAAACCATGAAAATTTGATGGTGCCAAGGGATTTTTAGGATTAACATATATACCTACAAATATATATCCATCAAATTGTATAGAAAAATATATATCTATTATAAGATTACTTACCAGGTTCAATAGTTATAATCATTCCAGGTTGTAATGGAATATTGGCAGAAATTTTGGCAGTATCATGTACATCCATTCCTAAATAATGGCTTACATGATGCGGACAATAACTAAATGCAGCTGATATTAATTTATCTCCAGATAAACTTTTTGGTATTAATCCTACTTCTTGTAATCTTTTACCCAAGAGTGAACACATGGAGTGAAATAATTGATCTAATGTTGGCATTTCTTTTACTTTTTCTAATAACTCCTTCTGTATATCTAGTACTGCTTCATATAGAATTCTTTGTTCTGGTATGAATTTACCATTAGCAGGCCATGTTCTTGTAATGTCAGATGTATAACCATGATATTGACAACCTATAATAGATATTAAATTAGAAGTAAAGTACTGGAAGAACATAGAATTTTTTTGTATTTATGCACCTGCATCCATTAATACCATATCTTCATGTTGAATAATTTGATTATTAGAAATATAATGAATAATATTTGCATTGTTTCCTGCAGCTACAACAGGTGGATAAGCTAAGAATTCTGCACCATTCATACGACATTCATAATCAACTATTGCAAATAATTGATGTTCACTCATCCCTGGCTTGGAAACTTGCATAGTTTTTTTTATTGCCATGGAAGCGATATCGCAACTTTTTTGCATCAAATTGATTTCACTTTGCGATTTAATGGAACGGACTTTATGAAATAGGTTTCTTGGATTAGTAAACTTTTGGATATTATTTGTTCTTATTAATTCATTTAACTTTGTATGGAGATTGGTCTGTAATACATTGTTATCATCGTACCAAATTATACTATTTTTATATTCATTAATAAAAGAAAAAAAAAATCTCTCAAATTCTATCACAGGAAGCGCTTTATTAACTCCAAATAAATTAGGGGCAGCTTCTACACCAGTTTTTGGTCCTTCCCATAATTCTGAATGTTGATCTTTTTGATTCATAAATAAAATAGACGTAACAATATCTCCTATAGACGTAATTACTAATATTGTATTAGGTTCTTGACAACCACAGAAATATAAAAAATCTGTATTCTGACGAAAGACGTATGGGATTTTGTCTGACATATATACTTTAGAAGATGACGGTATAATTATAAATTGTGATTTATATTGGTCTGTCTTATCAGAATTTAGCTTAATATTTTCTATTAATTTTAATCTCCTCGATTCAAACTCATCACGGTGTATACCAGGTGTAACCTCTCCATCTTTCAAGAGATGTGGATGAGACATAAACGTTGGTTGTCCATATTTTTGATACAGAAGTTTTTTCACATTTTCTTGACGAGGTAAATTAGTTTGAAATCTTTTCCAACGTATATTTAAAATATTATTCTGACCACCTGAAAAATAATAATTGTTTCATTTAGCAAAAGAATTTGGAAATTAATGAAAATTATGTATTGACATGAAAACTATGATCTACCATCTTTTTCTTTTAATAATATTGGATATTACTTCTCACCAAATTTCACGGTTAAACTTTTAATAATTTTTCTCGACGTGCCACCAAACATATTTAGTTTTCTGTCACACAACCATGAATTTACTTTGATGCACATTCACTACATAAATGAGGAAAACTTACAGAATTTACTACTAGGTAGTGTCTCGATCACCTCATGGACTTTGGCGCATGAATATATAATAATATCTAAATTATTTTGCTTAGATAATGAATCTATAAATAACTACTAATTTCTGATCTTTAGTATGTATGTATGGTATATATACATTTAAGTATAATCGATTTGAATTACCAAATAAGAAAATCTAATTTCTATTAAAAAATCTAATTTTACGTTTTCGATTAATATAATATCGATTTATTTTTGTCCTTTAAATTTTATATAGGTAACTACTTTTTACTCATTAATAAAAATTAATGAATTGATTCATATATACAATTACATGATATGTAACGTAAGCAAGATGACGTAATCCAGACTCATGTGTATCCAAAATTCCCGCTCTCTTCGATGCAACCAATGGACGCTCTTTCGAATACGTATGTGCTGTTAGAATCGTAATGAACCTTGTCGTTACATTAATTACAAGTAATTAGCATATATTTTTCAACAAAAAGAATCTTCCATATATACCAATCGATTTCCAAGTAAATTATTTCCAATCGACCTTATTAACGAGTCGTGACAAACGTCGATAATAAGAGATAATCGCATGTAAAATAATTGTACGTGCGTATATATTATATATATATTTACAACCTTTTTTTTCACGTTCTTGAGTTTTATTTCTATAGATATCGAGTTGAAATGATTCATTTTCATAGTTTGAATCAACGAGGTATTCGTTTAGATAGTTTTTAAGCTCGTATATAATATTTTTAATATTTCGATATTTTCGAAATAACAGATCGAAAAATTAACAATTTCATTGGGAGGGGGGAGGGACTGCCATTGTACAGGTGACGTTCTGCGCATGCGCGAGGATCATGTAATTTCCTTTCCTGCTGGTGGTACCGCCATTTTGAATCTTTTTGTATTTGATATCAATTGCAGTAGAGCTTCGTCTTCTCGTTAAATACAGGTAATTAATATACTTTTTCTAACTTATATCCTTACTTTATATATCAATCGATTGCCATAAACGCGATTTCTACGTGCGAACGCAAGTCCTGATATTGTCTCGTATAAAAGATATCCGCGAAAATAAAATCGGCGTTTCGATGTTCTCGGGGATGCTTTTTATTTCAAATTTTCTACTTATATTTTTTCACGATATCGATACTTTTCTCGTCTATTAACGACGCTCTAATTAATAATCTTTCATTAATCAGTCGTATTAGATTGTATTTCGTCTTGTATACGATTTTCATATACCTACGTATTCACGTATGTACACACATATACATATCGATATGTTTTACACACTTATACATACATACATAATTGTTTTACTCTACTTACGATCTAATAATTAATATTTTTCAGTTTTCCAAGAAGTCGTACAAACTAAGGAAATACACAGTACGAGTAATATCAGAAGTAATATTAACGTGATAATTCTACAAGCACACGTAAGTCCTCTTTTTAAATATATAAAAGGAATTATTTAATAAAAAAAAATAGTAAGAGAAAGAGAAATAGAGTATTAAAATATAGATAAAATTTTCTTACCGATCGCTACGACGTTACTCGCCGACGAATTTCTAATTTCTGATAAATAGTGAAACAAAAAGCAGTCGAAGGTTAGAAAATATTATTATATGTATATACGTGTGTATGTTTGTGTTTCTGTATATACACGTTGTATTATTCGAAGAACTCACGTTAAGAAGAAGCAACAAAAACAGATGTAAACAATCAGAGCTCGGCCTTGGAACAACTTCCCTTTATTCGTCCTTACTAACGCGTTACAGAGTACGCAGTTTTCATTTATACAAAGAGCTTGCCAGACGTGTTCAGACTTGCTCTTGCTTTCTTAATTTTCGTTCGTCTTCTAGTTTCTCGTTTATATTATATATATTTTATAAGTTTGATTTAATCATTTATGATTTATTAATTTTATTTAATATCATATTAGATTTCAATATATATAGATATGTGTATATATATATATATGTGTGTATATATATATATATGTAATCACTTGTATATTGAATACTTAGAACATTATAACAAACATATTTGATTTTATTCTACATTGATAATATTTTAGAATTTTATTTGATTTTTTTTATTTATTATATTAAATTAATCTGTCGACTTAAACATATTCGATAGCGATTATTACGTAATTTCTACTGCTACTTTTCGTATACAGCGTATATATATAATATATATAAAGCGAATTTTTTAATAGGAAGAAAGAAGCGATAGAAGGAAATATAGCATTATTTAGGGCTAGAATTAAGAAATATAGCTTTAGGATTATAGATAATAGCTTAGAAATTTTCTCACCGATTGCGAAGACTTTCCTGCCGACGAATTTCTAATATCTTAGAAGTTTATTTCAAGAAAGAAGAGGAGAAGAAGAATCTTAGAAGTTTATTTTTAAGAAATTTTAATCGAATTTGAAATTAATATATATATATATAAGGCTAGATATTTCTAATATATATAGAATATGCATATCACATATACACATTATATATATATATATATATAAGTATAGTAAAACATATGTTATTTATATATATATACTTTTGTGTGTATGTGTGTGTATGTATATATATATATACATATATTTATTCGATAACTATCATTAATACCATAGAACTAAAATCGTCTCTTATTCCAAAACGTGAAAGAAAACTAATGGGTTTAACGCAATTTTGAAAAAGAAATTCTGTTTTGAAAAATTGAAAAACTATAGAGAGGAAGAGAGGAAGAGAGAGAGAGAGAGAGTATATTAATAGAGTATATTAATTACTGAAAATTCTAATCTAAACATTAATTATTTTTATTCTAGGTCCTATAAATTTGTGTTTCTATAAATCTTTATTTTTCAGCAAAGATTCTACTCGAATTTTTTAAAAGCAATAATTATATTGGGACGTTTTTTATCATTCCAAAGTAATTAAATGTTTAATAAATATTCGAAAATATTAATACTCGAAAGTTTTGATCGATCGAAGGTAATTAAAAATTCACTTACTATTTAAGAAGTTCTACGATGGCTCCAAGACACTCGTCCACGATTTAGGTTGAAATTGAGGGTGAATGATTTCGTAGCTGGTTGAAAATGAGATAGTTGGTCCAAGTTCTTTTTAGTGATGCACTGATTCTATTTCGCGATAGTTATTTATTAACGGATTAGTCACTGAATTTACTTCGCGAAATTCTATTATCTTTTGTAAATACAGTCTATGCGACTGTTAACAAAGTAAACACTTTGCGAGCAAACACTGATTCTAATGACTGCATTGCACGCAGTCGATGCAAATTCACTCGTAGTTTAACTCGCGAAATGCGAATGAAAAAACACTGCTTTTATTTGACGAATTTTTGGTTTTTATTTCAGCGATAGAAACACTCGATTTCATCATTGCTTCGCGGGTATGTTTGCAATGATGTTCTGAAACAGAAAAATAAAAGAAAAATTATAACTATCGTTGTTCAAATAAAAAAAATTGTAGAAATTATTTATTAAATGTTTAATATAAAAATATACTTACTTTAAGTCTTCGTTGTTGCACGATGAACATCCTGTTCCAAGATGATGGAGTCTATTTTTGTTAATATTAGATTGCATACCATCCAAATTGTTTAAATAATTTCGAAATAATCGAAAGTATAATTTACTTAAACTTATTCGTTTAGAAAAAGAGCTCTTCGGTGTTTACTCGTCGGAATATAAAACAAAACTGATTTAGATAATAGTCAAAGTCAGTGAATCGTTTGTTTTTGTTGAAGTAAACGAGTTATGACTGCGTGGTCGAATTTTAACTCTATATATTAATTTCATTTCATTTTATATTTAATGCGTGTTTCCAACTATGAAATATTGAAATGAATGTAATATTGTTTAAACATTAATTCGTTATATATCGCGTACGTTTCAAATTGTTTAAATAATTTTTAAATAATCCAAACTATGATTTATTTAAGCTTACTCGTTACGAAAGAAAATGCTTTTATCTGTACTTGTCAAAATTAAAAAAAAAAAAGAAAAAAGAAAAACTATATTTTACATATTCATTCATTTTGATTTAATTTATTGATAATATAGTTTCAATGTTCGAAGCAATTATATTAAAACTTCGTCAGATGGCAGCAAGATCGAGATGTTGATAACGAAGGCAGCATTAATTAATGGTGAAAGAAAGATGTGAATTAATTATTTCAACAAAATTATTTCAACAAAATATTTCAAACGATATTACAAAATTATTAGTATAATAGAAATTTCCAAATAGTTATCGTTCAGGCGTAACAAAAAAAATTGCGGTCCGGGTCGTAAGGTGTAATTCTTCTCGAGAAATTTTTTTTATTGCGAGGGCAATCCAATTGTTTTCTATTAGAGGAGCCATAGAAAAAAAAGAAATAGAGAAAAAGAAAGAGAGAGAGAGAGAGAGAGAGAGAGTATATCTCTCGTTCTCGCATGATCGGGTACGTACACTCACGGATCTTGGATTATCAAAGGTTCGCAAGAACCTTTCGTCTGTGAAACGATCACGTGTATTGATGGTGAACCACAGATTGACGAATGATTGTCACGCATTATGATAAAACAATTATTTACGACAACTATTTACGACATCATCGCGTGGGTTGTGAATTCGAAGTCTCGTATAAACCATATGATGCAATCCTGATATATTTTTTTTCTTTATTTGATTATTTTTTGTTCCTTTTTTTTTTTTAAGAAGAAGAAGAATTCTATTACGATAAGAAATTGAAGAATGTATGTGATTCATCTCCATCATTCATTATATATCATCCTAAGATATACATAGATCGATAAATCTTAGATCCATAGATCGTTTGAACATGACCCACGAACGTTGTTGGCTGGTATCGTTCGCATAACTCGCTCACGGAAATGGCGAGTATGTTATATTGGCGTGGCGAGGTTACTCGAAGCGATGTCATTGTTAACGCTTGGTAAATGTTACAGGACACGTTGTAGCCTTAAAGAGAGCATTTTCTTGGGTGTGGTTACGCCCTGTCTTGGTGGTGAGTGTAGTACAAAGGTGGGGCATGATCGAGTGCCAATGGAGTCACTACTCCTATAAATTCGACGATCTACGTCAGTGAAACTTGTAATGCAGTTCTCGACTTCGTTTGAATCGGACGTGACAGTGAGATCGTTGCTTCTTAGAACGTCATCATAGTTGAACGTAATCTATACGTTGGGGAACGATGATCCAGTATATTGTGAGTAGATTATATTTAACGATTTATAGGAAAAAGAATAGAAAAAAAAAGAAAAAAAAAAGAAGTTATTTTTTATCAAAATTAATCGATACGTTTAGGTAATATTATCTGGAATGATGAGCGTGGTCCTTGGTGCTCCACAATGGTATGGACCACATGCTGGTTATGGTGGCCATGCTGCACCGGCTCCACTTGGTCCCGATGGTCGTGTCGTAGACACTCCTGAAGTAGCTCAATTAAAAGCCGCACATTTGTCGGCTTTGGCCGAGGCAAACGCACGTGCACCGAAAGGACCTGGTCCTGTATCCGGACCGTATCCATCTCATGCGGGACCTGCTGGTTACGCACCGCATTACAGGTTCTCTTTTAATCAGTTAGAAGAACGATTAATCTGATTTTATTTTTTACGAATAACTCTCAACGTCGTTTCATCCACATCATTCTTTTTTTAATAGTGGACCACCTGCACCATTGGGACCTGATGGACGCGTAGTAGACACACCCGAGGTTCAACAAGCGAAATCGGTACATTTCTCTCTTTACAATGCGGAAGCACAACGTGTACCAGCTGGACCAGCTGATCCAGTTTCATCTGGTGCCTACGATCCATCCTGGAATAATAATGGTGCTTGGAATCAAGGCTCATGGAATAACGGACACAATTATTATTGAAAGGATTTTTTTAATTTTTTTTCTCTTTTCCTTTTTTTTTTTCTTTCTTTATTTCTTTGATCATGTTCGTTCGACTGCAATCAATTTAAAAGAATATGCTCCGTTCGCGTATCTTTTGAAAGTCTACCTCGAGATAATATTCGATTATTTTATCTACCTCGTATCAAGACTAATCTTAAGAAGAAGATGAAGAAGAAATTATATATGCTCTTCGTTTCGACTGATTTCAACGATTTTCAACTACCTCTTATTATTTATTCGGATGAACGAGTAATATATTTCTTCGATTCATAGATCTCTCTCTCTCTTTCTCTCTCTCTCTCTGTCTGTTTATCTGTCTGTCTGTCAGACTATCATTCTTGCTTCTTTATTTTATCATTTATATTATATTATCATATACTATATTTCGAGCGATCAACTATCCAATCTTTTATACGTATGGTGCTATTAAATATATTATATATATATCGACATACATGCACGCACACACATGTATACATAAAAGTGTTATAAATAATCTAGTTATCAATAATTCAATCTTAATAACTGTATATCGAACGAGTTCTCTCATCGCAAGGAAATCATTTTCAAGGTTACTCGAATAATACCGTTCTAAACAAGTTTTTTTAGTTGTCTTTGAATTGCCTCTTATCAAATGATCTTATTTGATTAGTTTACGTTCATTGATGTGAGGAAAAGTAAGTTCTTCACATCGTTGAGCGTAGATATGCAACATGTGCGAAGGCCGTTTTCTTATAGATCGTATAGATCGTATTATATAGATCCCTCAATAATCCCGGCACGTGCCGATCGGTTAACACGCTCCTGACAAGATTTCGATCGAACTGATAATACGGTAGTGCCATTAACGTCATGTTACGTTTTGATTTATCGTTCTTGATTTATCACTGGATAACGAGTACTACCATCGTCGTTGCTTTCTTTGTTGCTTTGCTATGAATAATATGACTTCATGATTTGCTATTTTTTCTCTTTCTTTCTTTTTCTTTTTCTTTCTTTTTTTTTTTTTTTAAATAAAATCACAATATCAATTTTAACCAGCTCGACGAAGATGTTAATTGATTAGAAATAATCGTTTCTCTGTTTTCGAGATAGTATATAATATGGATAGAATTTTATAATTTATAATTGATAATTTAAAAAGATTGTGTTTTACTTTTTTATATATATTTTTTGTACCTTCGTTTAATATTTTATTTATAAATCAAAGTAAAGGAAATTGAAGTCATAAAATTATCCGACCGATATTCGAAATCAAAGTACTATAATAATAAAGTACTATAATAATAAGGATTAAAGTATTATAATGTGTGTATAAATATATATAGTTTGACAATAAGTTTGACAATAATGCTTTGAATTTTTCACAATTTTTTTTCCAAGTGTTTGATTTGTTTTTTCTTGACTTTTCTTTTTTTTTTATATACGAATCAAATTAAAAATGAACGTATTAAATGTTAAGTTAAACAACGATTGATAATAATGTACCGTTGAAAAAATATTTGCCAATACTTTGATGCAATCGAAATGTACATACATGAAGATATTTATGTATATACATGTGTACACTGAGAAGTAACATACAATTTACGTAGGTTTCGAAAAGGAGTGCAAGCTGTGCCCACTCACAGTGAGTAGAATTACAAGTTTCCAAAGGCCAGATATCTCGTTGTTACTCGAGAGGAAAAAAATCTCGAGGTAGAAATAGAACTGTAGATATATAGAAGTAATAATAATAATAATAATAATAATAATAATAATAATAATAATATATATATATATATATATATATATATATATACACAGATTAGGTGATGGGGGATAGTAACATTATTATATAACACGACATTATAATTTTTTATATAATACGAAATATTATAAAATATTAGATAATATTTCCATTTTTTTTCTCGACGTAGATACTTGTCCAACCCTCTGGCTATTTTATTATATATACAGCCATTATAAATATGTGTGTGTGTATGTGTGTGTATGCACGTGTTTTATATATATATATATATATATATGCATGATTTAAAATATTAATGTGTTACAATAATAAAAATCTACGATAAGTACTATATACAATAGTTTGAAAAACTTTGATTAGGATCGTTCGAGTTTTTGTCAAACTATTGAGACAAATATAGAGTGAGAGAGAGAAAAGACGACAGAAAAATCAGGTACATAATCGTCTCTATCGAATTAACCATCATTCTCTTCTTTCTTTCTAATTAATATCTATAGAAAAAAAAAAGAAAAAAAAACAGCAAGTAGGAATCTTGTTTACTCTACAAACAAAAGTTTCATTATTCTCAAGCCGGCGAAAACTCGAACAATACACTCGAACAAACGATTAAGAGATATACAATAATATGAAGAATAAAAAGATCGATGGACCCTTCTTATGAGTATAACATAAAATAGGACAATCGATCGTCTTACTTGTTTTATCATGGAGAATATATTGTACCTTCGGCGGAAATAGACGAATTTAATAATAACTTCGTAAATAATTCGAACAACTTAGACGTTACTTTCTAAAAATAAGAGATCATTTAGAGAAATGATATCGTTACAATTCCTTTTTGAAATAGACATTCTACAGGGTGTGTGAAAAGCTGTTGGATCGTCATATCCCACCCATTACTTCGTTATTTTATATCTAACAAAGAACAAAAGAAAAAAAAAAGAGAGAGAGAGAAAAAGAAAGATAGATAGACAGATAGATAAACAGATAGATAGATAGATAGATAGATAGATAGATAAATAGAAAGAGAGATAGATAGGACACATTTTAAATTTAACTATACACTAAAGACGTGTATACGCTCTCTATACGTTCGTCGTTTAATAATAATTATTTTCGTGACGAGATAGCATTGCAAGCGCGTGTGCTCGTGCTTTCATATGAGCAGCACGAGCTCTCGCAACTTCCGGAGTGTCGATGACACGTCCATCAGGTCCGATAGGTGCAGGTGGTCCTCGATATCCTACCGAGGATACAGTTGGATAATTAACTCGAACAGGTGCCAGGTATACCAGATTTCTACGGCCATCGTAAACGTCCAATCGGTACTGTGCCGTTGCTGCGGAAGCCGCAGCTGCGGCCAGTCTTGAAGTTGTTCGCGCATGTGTCGCTAAATGTGCAGCTTTCGCTTGAGCCACCTTTTTTTTTGTAATAAACAGAACAATTATTGAACGATTATTATCGTGAGACGATTATTTGTATATATTCTATATGAATAAGTTCATGATAAGTAAATGATTCGTACGATTCATTAGAATTCACATTTGACGATATGTAAGGTCGTAAAGTGGATCGTTCGTATTTTTTAAATCGATAGATCTAAGAAAATATTGATAATTATTTTAGGAGTTTTAGAAATGATGACCTTGATTGGATACTTGGACGTAATTTTATCAACACTTAAAAATTATTCCAAACAACGTGATACCGTTCTTTTTTTTCTTCTTCTTCTTTTTAATTTTGTTTACCTCAGGAGTGTCAATAACACGACCATCGGGTGAAAGCGGAGCGATCGAACGCGTTCTCGTGCTAGTTTTCATAGTCATCATCGGTGACATCATTGGCGACATAATCGGTGACATCGTCGGTCTCGTCATCCTCTCGGAATAATCGTTTCTTTCGATTTCTCTAATTCTCGATAAAGCTTCCACGTGTGCCGCCATGTGTGCGTTACGTGCTCGTAGAACTTCCGCGGTTTCTAACACCCTACCGTCTTTCGATAAGGGTGCCGGTGGTCCACGATATTCGTATAAGGGTGCCAATATGTACTTAGCCTCGGTGCTCGCCATTACGAGGAGCATAGACAGTACTATCTGGAACAAAAGTCACCCGATCATTCCTAATTATGATTGCGTCGTTCTTGAATGCACTTCACTTTGATGTTTCTTTATGAACTTGTAGAAAACAAATTAAATAAATAAATAATAATATAACGAGGGGAAAAAAATAGAAGAAAAAAAGAAGAACAAAAAATAGAGCGGGATGGATAGATATAGAAAAGAAAAAAATAAATAAATAAAAAGAATACAGAGAAAAGATAGAAGGATAAGAAACTCCTTTAGAATTTTTTAATCCAAACGATCAAAACGTAGAAAAAAACTTTCTTCTCGACGTTATCTTCCCGTATATATTTCCCCTAGGATTCTCGAATTCACTTTTTATTTCGGATCACTTACAAGCAATCTCATCGTTGTGATGCTGAGACACACCACCGGCAACAAAACGGACGTCTTAGAAGGGAGTGCGCCAAGGCGATCGGTTGGTCACGCTTTTATAGGATCTTGCACCACCCTAAGAACATTCCCGTGGTATCTGTTAGCGCTTAGGAAGAATAGAGAAGGTTTCAATTAATGATCATGTCGATATTAGTTTATACTATTTGATTGTTACCGATCTATGCGATCATTCTAGATATTTTTTTTTTTTCGTTACGCTCGAAAAATAATAATTATACGAAAAAGAAATTTTTGTTTTAAGCATATTGTACAACGAGAGATTTTAATTCGTAAAGATAAGTAAATGTTTCATCATTTTTTATTTAGTATTTTATTAGGAGCGTATACTTACAGAAAAAAGAACGTCTCGTCTATTTCTATTTCTCGCTACGTTGGTCTATGAGATATAAAATAAAAAAAAAAAAGAAAAGAAAAGAGAAGAAAGAAAGAATAAAAAATCCTTTAACATTATCATTTTCATCGTTTGCGGTGCAACGTAGGACATTTGCAACAATGATCCTTGTAAAAACACCCGAGAGATTCGATTCCAACTCGTTAACTGATAGTAATCCTATGGAAAAATATCATCGTAGAAAGTCTCAGGCGACTTTGTTTACAATCTTAAATTTACTTCATTCTTTTTTTATTACATTCGAAATAAGTAAAATAACTCCGAGGAAAATCATTGTTTCAGATTTTTCGTCGATCGTTATTGAAGTTAATTCGTTTCAATATCTTCAATTATTTCAATTAATTAAAAATCACGATTATGATCGATGAAAAAATTGATATGATCAAGAATAAATTAATATCAATATTTTCGATAATCTCTCTCACTTTCTTTTTCAATTAATTAATTTAAATCATACACACACACATATATATATACAATATTAATTTTATAATTTTTTTATATTATTCAATATCATGAAAAAATCAAGTGACATTAATTAATTATACAAAGTATTTTTTAATTTGATCGATAAACTCGATCACGTATTTTATCTTTAATTAGCATTTGTTTTTTGAATCAAAATGAGATGTGTTTTTTTTTAGTCATCAACATAGAGATTTTTCTTTTCTTCCTTCATCTCCTCCTCCTTTTCTTCTTCTTCTTCTTCTTCTTCTTCTTCCCACACGCAATGATCCAACTTTATCGCACGATGTAAACCGCAAAGTAGCGGTGCAATCAATCGTGCCCCGTTGTAACGAAACTTTTCTTTGTGGTTTATCGAACATGGCCGATTCACGGACGACTAGCTTGGATCATAGATCCACCTTAGGTCCTTTCAAGGTGGTCCTCTTTCTACCGCAATTTGTCGATCTCATATAAATCGCAACTCGCTGAGTAGGAGCCTCTGACAGATAGGAATTGAAGGAAGCCCTGTAACTTTCGAACTCACGTGCTAAGTTATTTTAGACTGTTCTAAAGAATGCATAAAATAGAGGGATATATAAATATTATGACAATGCGATAAAACGAAATTGACAGCTTACTTACTTAAATGAAAGATAGATAGACAGATAGATAGATAAGTAAATGGAAGTTATTGCGCAAAGTTTATTTAGAGTTTATCTATTAAAGTGATCAAGATTCCGAACAACTCGTCAGTCAATTCGAGCTGATTTAACTGATATTTGGTTCAATCGGCCGTGTAAATATTTCGAATAGATCGAATGTCCGTGCTAGGAAATAATTCATTTTGACGTATCAGATGTCAGATATTTATTTCTTAATTGTCAATTAGTATAAACGTAGGTGTAAATTCGAATATATATACATATATATTGGTTTTGTCATTTTTAATTATTACATTTTTAATAAATCTTTGTTATTTTATAAATGATATATATCTTATATTTTATAATAATAATAAAAGGTAGAAATGATAGATCATCTCCGTGTTTATGATCGAATTCTTAAAAATTGCATCAGATTCAAGGTCGTTTCTTCGAATATGAAATTTCGTAGACATTAAAAAGGAAAGAGTCACGTAGGCGGCCCTGGAATAACGTTCCTATTAACTAGATCGCAAAAACGTTTTTTACGAACGCCATAGTATTGAATTCGCTACGATCCACGAGCGAATCGAATGTAGGTTGACCTGTGGTTTACGTGTAAAACTTAAATAAGAAAAATGTCGATTTTTTAATATCTTACGTCGGTCAAATACACACTCACACGCGTACACACACACGTGTATGTATGTGAATTTTAACGTAGAGGACGTATGATCTATTCGTTGTACTTCATTTCGATCATTCGATTTTCAATCTTATTTAACAAATAGAGAAATAATAGGAGAGAGAGAGAGAGAGAGAGAGAGAGAGAGAGAGAGAGAGAGAGAGAGAGAGAGAGAGAGAATGGATTAATTTTTTTTGTAAAAGTCTTCCAACAGTCTTTATTTTATCACATTTCAAAAAGAGTATCGGTAGAATACAAAAAAAAAAGGAAAAAGAAGAACAAAGGAAATAAAAAAGAAAAGAGAGGAACAAATAAATTTGTGATCGTTTAAAAGCGAGATTTTGAATGCCCGAAGAATAGAATCATTTTTTTTTCTCTCTCTCTTTTTTTTTTTTCTTTTTTTTTATCATCTAAATTATTTAGATATGTATTATGTACAAATTTAGCATTCGATATTTGAAATCGTGCAGGATCAATAAGATCCTGACACGTACTGCGGCGACTGATAGTTATGAGATTGATATCCTTGCCCAGGTTGGAAGGATTTAGAAAAAGGTCCTTGCTGTGGCGCGAAGGATTGTGTTGATCCACTTGGATAAGAAGGACCGAATTGCGAACCCGCCGAGTTGTAATTTATTGGAGATGGCCCAGCCTGAGCTTCGGGATAAACTGTAAAAAAAAAAAGAAGGAACATAAAAAAATAACATTGATTTAATCAGCAATAAAAATTCGTAATATTTTATATCCGAATAAACAACATTATCGAGTTTTGTTATTTTATAATTAAAAATTCAGACATTATTTATTGGTCAAATTAATGAATCAAATTATTGGCCGATTGAACGGATTAAAGGATTTATGATTTTCTCTTCGTCTCGCGTCTAATGAAATAAAAGGAAACAAAAAATGTGATCTGGTTGATAGATGACGTCACTGGTTAGAAACGCTAACAAGTATTTATTTAATTGCGGTGTTCGATGATCTAACGGTACTGTCAAAGCGTCTGACCTTTATTACAATTAACTACTGAATCGCGAGCCTCATATCGATCTTTCTTTTCCTTCTTTCTTGTATATATATATATATATATATATATATATCATTAAATCGCCTAGGACACCTGATCGATCTTTGAAAATTAATCATTTCTGGAAATTGAGAATTTTCATTTTAATCATAAGTATAACTTTGTCATATCTCGAAATATTCAATGAGTTTGTTCACTTTTATCGTCCTACAATTGATCTACTTTTAAAAATAGAATTGTTCGTTTAATTATTTATTGTAATAATTAATCAACAGGTCGTTCGTGCTCTTCGAATTTGATCGATTTGGAACTTGGCATAAAAAAAGAAAGAAAAAGAAAGAGAAAGAGAAAGAGAGAGAGAGAGAGAGAGAGAGAGAGAGAGAGAGATTACTCGTTAAGAGCCGAACAATAAGAGATTATCTCGAGCAAAGAACTAGTTGGTTCTCTTGACTTATGAATCATTTTTGAACACGATCGATCCTAAAGAAAGTGAAAACTTTGTCATTTATCAAAACTTGTGATCCGTGAACTTATTAGTCATTACAAAAATTTCCGGTTTCTCTTCTTTCCAAATTCTGAACAAAAAAATTTCTTTCATATTTTTCCTGAATTATTAAATTTTTTTCTACGTGATATAGTACTTTGTTTAATAAGAATGAAAATGTTTAGGATCGGTGATATAAGTATATATACACATACACAGACATATATATATATATATATATATATGAGTAAGTCGCGTGGGTTGGTACGAGTGCGAGACTCACCTTGACCTTGAGATCCAGGAAACTCCCTAGCAGCGGTGGCACTGTACTTGTAGGCCCTGGCCTCGGCATCGGCTAGTTCGGCGAGTCTGGCTGCTTTGAGGGCAGCGACCTCGGGTGTGTCCAAAACGGTGCCGTCCTCGGCAAGAGGAGCAGGAATGAAAGTGGCTTTTGCGGGTGGAGCAAAGTTATTAGTCTTCTGATTAATGAAATTCGGTCGGTTTGGTTGTTCGTATTGCGTGGTTTGTTGATAAGTATGAGGATTAACGGAATGTACAGGAGGATGATTATATTGAGATTGTAAAGATGGTAACGGATTGTTTTGATAACCAAGGGATTGTTGATAAGGCGTTTGAGGTTGTTGATAAGCTGGTTGATAAGTTTGTTGTCTGTATAAGGGTGCACCGGTTTGTTGAACGTTCGAGGGATAACTGTTATATGATTGCGATAAGGTTGTTCTAGGATTTGAAGGATCGTCGAAGGTTGCCTTTTGATTCTTGCTCTCTTCGACGGCTCTTGCAGCCGCTTTAGCAAATTCGGCAAAGTGTGCAGCCTTAGCTTGAGCTACCTCGGGCGTATCGATAACGTTACCATCTTGTCCGACCGGTGCAGGTGGTGCAAATCTTGTCGCAGATCGTTGGGTTTCTAATCGTGGCTCGCCATAAGACGACGGTGGCCCAGCGATGTAACCAGCCCTGGTGTTCGCGATCAGAACGATCAGTAGGAGTATCTGAAACGAAGTATCTATCAAGTATGTAACTCGAGTAGTAGTGATTTTGAGGTGGCAGCATCGAATGGCTTTCTCGTGAGCGTAACGACCCGAATCTATATATCGATTTAACCTTTCACTTTCCTTTGTTCCTGGGTAGACGGCCATGAGTCGGCAAACGATAGGTCGCTTCTCAAGGCATCGAGGATACTCACCGAGACTTGCATGACGACTTGTTGGGTGGGGACTGAGTACAGGGTTCTTCCTTTTCCCTTTTCCTTAGTTCCTTTCTTCTTTTTCTTCTTCTTCAACTTCTCCAAAGCGCTGCTGGTTGACCAGTACTCGCTTGTTACTCTACTACTACTGTTTCTGTTGCTACTACTACTGCTGCTGCTGCTGCTGCTGCTGCTGCTGCTGCCGTTGCTGCTGCTGTTGTTACTCCTCCTCCTATCACATATACACCTCCTTCGTTCCTTGGTTCACCGTTTTGTGTTCCTGGAGAACGGTCGGACGGTATCATTTATAGCTCGAGATCAACCGCCCCCTCTCGGACAAAAGTAATCTACCTGGAGGGAGTCAAAGGTGATCGGGCTAACCCACCGCTCCTTCCAGGGAACTTCGAATCAGCCGTGAGATGGAAAAAGGGATAGTATTATTACTTGCTTCCTCGATGCACCACCTTTTGCTAACTGCCCTTGGCATTTAAATGGAGTTCTTGATCTTTCATCGGAAATTTGATATTTCATTTTATTATCGTACGGAGTAAAACCCTTTTGTTGTTACTTGATTAATGTATTTTCTTTTTGTTACTCGATAGATATTAATGACGAGACTGCAAATATGATATACAACGTAACGTTATCGCGATCACGATTATTTCCTTTCTTCGAATCAATCCGTTGTTTTTTCTTTGCTTTTTCTTTTGGTTTCTTTTTTGTTATTATTACTATTATCATTAGTACCAAAATGATATTATCCAATCAGTGATCAGATCGATTTTCATTACGTACGACACGTCGATTACTTTTTTGTTATTTTTCTTTATTCGAGCTACGTAGCCAGATCGAACTTACGAACGAATACTTAACATTCGATCAATCGAGAAGAATAGAAATTTTGAAAATAATATTTAAATCGTGACCGACCGCGCCCCCTGTCATTGGTCCAGCCATTAGGAACGGTCATTAATTTATTAGCACGACAAGCGTGGATCGTTGCCGCCGTTGTATGTCGGTTCGATCGAAATGATCTATCAATGATAATTGCTTTCCCTTACACTGGGTATTGTAAGTTGGCTCAACCTGTCGACAAATGGTTCTTGACACTGTGAAAAGCCATGGCTACCGTGCCCCTATATCCAATGGCCCGTGACATAGAGCAAATCAAATCGTGTAAGAAATAAAAGAACGGGAAAGTACTTACTTGTTCGCTCGCTCGCTCGCTCGCTTACTTGCTCGCTTGCTCGCTTGCTTGCTTGCTTACTTACGTTATGACTACGTCACGGAAGATTTTCATTGTCCTATTTAGTCGATCATCGTAGACTTGTATAATCTAAGCTTAGCTATGTCAATGAGTTATGTCATATCTCGAACGAATCGTCGTTCTTTCTCTCTCTTTTTCCATTTCTTTTTTCTTCTTTTTCTTTTTTTTCTATGATCTTATGTCACGTACCGATCGATCGATCGAATTTTTACTAGACGTTGCGAAACGTGTAGATCATATTTTCGTATTGCTGCGATCCATGAAACTGTAGCAACTGGCCCAACTTACAGTTTGACAGTATTTTTAGTCAAGGACGTAATACGCCTAACTCTGAAATAGATTTAAGAGAAAGATTCCTTTCTATATTGTTCTTCTTGTCGTTGTCTTTATTGAGCAATAACTATTGTAAAATCATTTTTGAGATAGATATCTAAAGTTAAGAGACGTTCGAAATGACAAACGGAACGATTGTTATCAAAGATTTAAAAAAATATAATACATTCGTACATTCGATTATTGAATGAACTAATACCGCTTGTCGTTTGATTAATTTTAAAGAAAAAAAAAAAAGGAAAAAGAAAAGAAACTATTTCACTATTACTCAATGCAAGAATATAAATTTGAAAGTACATCGTAAGGAGACAAACATAATCGGATATAATAATAAACTAATATTAGAAACATAGTAGATCATTCTCAAACCATCTTAACATGGATACATTAGGACAAAGATATAAAAGAAAAAAGATTTCACAAGAACGCAATCTTATGAGTGACAAATTTATAGAGAATTCTCATTTATTTACATTAATATGGTGGACAACAGTAGTGCAAGAAAATCGCGGTCGGACATAAAATCGGCACACGCACATATATATATAAAAAAAAACAGATTTGTTCAGTGATATTTCGCATATAGAAGAGGTGAGGACACGACTAATGGAAGATCAGCAGAAGCCGCTTTGACAGCCTCTTGTGCCAATCCCAGCCTTTCGTTGACATGTGCAGCAGCATGTTCGGCCTTGGCAACGGCAACTTCCGGTGTATCAACGACGCGACCATCGACACCGATCGGTGCACCTGGTGATAGTTTAGTTGCCGTTAATGATAAGGCCGGAGCAAGAAGTGGTGCGGCAAGAGGAACACCGTAAGTTGCTGGTAGAAGAACTTCGGTGGATTTAACAGCTTCGTTGGCAAGATTGATCCTTTCGTTGACATGAGCCGCCGCGTGTTCAGCTTTCGCTAGAGATACTTCAGGAGTGTCAACGACACGGCCGTCTAATCCGATTGGTGCTCCGGGTAATAATCTTGCGTAAGCAAGGGCTGCTGGATTTAATAAAACTCCAGGATGACCAACGGCAACAGCCAATATGGCGGACAAAGCGATCTAAAATGAAATTGTCATTGGACAATTATCACATTGCAACAAAGAGGAATTGGACGAATTGGACTAATTGAAAAAAAGAAAAGAAAAAAAACAGAGCAAGAAACAAAGAACAACATCGTTCTCTTTTTTAATGTTAATTATTTCATAACGTTTAATACTTTTTCTTCGTTCATTGTTAATAATACTCACGAGACATTTCATGATGAAACTGGGGTATAATAATTGGGGTATAACAACTGGGTTCCTTAGCGCTGCCGAAGAGAACAGTACTCGCCAAAGTACCTACGTATTGTGTTGTCCATCTACCTTCGCTACACGGTTTTATATACTCCATTTGGGAAAAAGTCTCCCGCAAGGTATGCTAACCAGAAACAGGGGTACACGTTTACACTATTGTGGAGGGAACGTTATGCAGGAAACGCATGCCCTGCCCAATAAAACTCGATACGTCTGACATTGACATTTCTCCTCGTTTCTCGTCTACTACACCTAAGAACGAATTTGATCGCTTTTTTCTCTGTTTTTTTTTTCTTTATTATTATCATCATCATTATTATTATTATTAGTCTTAATCCGTCTTTATGTCGTCGAAATTCTCCACGCATTCCAATCGAAAAAAAACAGAAAGGAATCAAAGTTGTTTTGTTAGCGATCGAAATTTCGAGGTTACCCGTTACATTTTTTTTTCTTTCTTCCTTTTTTGCCTTTTCTTCTTTTTCTTTATTCGACACCGAATTACATCATTCGATTCGGAACGATCGAAAAGATCCTCGTTTTTATCTCAAAACAATCGCGTAATTCGATCAATATTTTTGTTCTCTCTCTTATCGAGAATGAATTTTCTCGTTAGTACGATATAACGTCGTTTCTGTAATTTATTTAAATTAGAACAGGTACAATTGGATTTCTACTTTCGTTCGCATCGTTTACGTTTCTAAATCGCGTTTCGGATCTGTGAGAAAGATTATTCCAGTGTTTGTTAACTTCACTTTGCGAGAGAGTATTTAAGAAAAAGAAAGAGAAAAATTCTTTTTCTGCGATAAAGATTATACTACTATAAAAAAAATATATTTATATTTATTTGTTATTTAACTTTATAGTTCGGTAAAAGCGTTGAAAGCTTTTTCGAGAATAATTTTAATTTTTTAAATAAACTTGCATTTACGATTTGAAATAAGAGAAGATTATATTGAAATTTTATAAATGAAAAACTAATTATTTGGAAGATTGATATCCTACTGTTTCTTGTTAGAACCTTGACGTTCATGGTCGTCTCATCCAATAACAGTAGAAATGAAAACGGGATCGTGTATCTTCTCCGGCCTTGAGAGAAAACTTCAGCTAAGAATTTTTCCTTAACATTCATCCGCAACACCAGTTGTATCATGCTCGTTTTACAAGAAGCTTACCTTGCCTAGGAGATATGGAAAAAGATTGCATAGTGACTGATGCAACATCATAACCAACTTAGATCTTTCGTTGATTTTTTTTTTATGAAAATTGATCGATCTACGAAAGGATTAAAATAGTCTAAGAAACATTTGGATTTTTAAGAACAAAATTTTCTTTTCGATCGACGTCTTTTATTTACTATAATTTCATGAAACGATATAATCGAATAGAAATCGATCGATCTACGAAAGAATCAAAGAATATAACGAACGTATGAAATTTTAAGAATGTATTTTCTCCTTCAATATCTCTTATTTATAAAAATTTTATAAGGCAACGTAATCGAATAAAAATTTATGGACCTACGAAAGAATTATAAAGCATAATAAATGTATGGATTCTGAAGAAATTTTCTTTTTCTTTTTTTTTTTTTTGATTAATATCTTTCATTTAATTTAATTTCATACAACATCGTAATTAAAAAAAAAAGTAATTAAAAAAAAAATGTATAAGATGATGCAAATATTGAGATTGATTTATCGAGTAACCACCTTGAAGACCGACGTATTAGGGCAAAGCAAGATGTTACCTCGCGTTGAGTATGGGGAAAAATAAAAAAAAAAGCTTAGTGTTTTAAACTTCGAAGCCGGATTTCAAAGTGAAAAGAAAGGAAGAAAGAAAAAGTGAGTACTTGTTATTGTTCGAGTCCTTGGCATCGGACTCCACGACCAGTTTCTCTGCTCTTCTTCTCTCCTATGTGTTTTATATTCTTCCATTTTTTTTCTTTTGATATTATTTCGCATCGTATATAAGAATTTTATACGTGAGAAAGGATGGAAAAGCAATACCAAAAGGAAATCGTGAATATTTGTGACAGGGTGTGGTTTCGTTATTAGCTTCTGGCTGCATATATAAATTCTTTCGTGAGTTGCACGATTCGGTTAATATCGTCTTTGACGTTCAAACTCGTTGTACGTATACGATCGAATCAGGATGATGAAAGGGATATTAGTAAGTTTACACATTTTTTTTTTTTTTTAAGATTCTCTAATCCTAATATATATATATGTTGTGTGTCTATATATATTTATTTTATATATATTTTTCTTTAATATATATATTTATATATATGCATATATATTTTTTATATATATTTTCTTCTAATATATAAATATGTATATATATATATTTTTTTTTAGTTATCCGGTTTATTGTGTTGCCTGATTTTAAAAAGTTCTGGTCAGCCAGTAATGAACGTACTTCTTGGCTATCAGGATAGTCTAGGTCAGTATAGCTTTGGCTATAGTACACTTCATTCAGCTAGATCAGAGATCAAAACTGTAAACGGTGTAATACGTGGTGCATACAGCTACGTCGATGACAATGGCGTAATACAAACTACCGAGTACGTTGCTGACGATGATGGTTTTCATGTAATATCTACGAATCTTCCACAGTCACCACTTCCGGTTGAAGATACCGCTGAAGTATTAGCTGCTCGTAAAGCTCATTTGGAAGCTTTTCTAATCGCCGTAAAAATGACTAAAGATACTGAAAACAAGAAGGTTACAAACCTATCGAAAAAGATCGTTGAGCAAATTTTACAAATCGACAATGAGAAAATCGACGATGATAAAATCTTGAGGACACATTACGATCAGGTTTTTTCTTTATACTTTTCTTCACATTATCGACCTTACAAGATCGATTAAATATTATTTCCCGACAAATTTCATGCGGAGATGAAATTTATCACATAGAACGTAACATTACGAAACAATTTTCATAATTAATTCGATCTACTCTTAAAAATATTCAATTGTCTATTCTTAATGACACATTTTTTTCTTTTTACTTTCTCTTTTTTTTTCTTTTTTTTTTTTTTTCTATGTAAATTAGGAACCACAGGTTTCGTCGTCGATCAATAACAGTAGATCTATCGCGATAGATCAATTTCCTGTTCCTGCGTTTAAAATCTCTTATGGCGATCAAGTGCTTCTGCCAATGGGAAAAGATTTGTCCGACTTACAAGGTTATATCGTATTTATTTATATCTTTTTTTTTTTTTTCATGATCATAACACGCAATTTTTCTATTATCATAAATTCCTCTATAGAATAGATTTTATTAACATAAGAGATAATCAATCGGACCTTGATCGTTTCGTCCGAATTATCGAGTTCCGTCGAGGATTGATATCAAGGATAAAAGCTAAAAAAGAACTTAAGAAAAAGAAATAACTCAAACATACGTACCTTCACTTCGTCGTTCCACTTTCGGATGCTCGTTTCAAGATCATTCTGAATGAATTCCGGGTGCGATGATCGTTCAAGGTCATTCGATGCATAATTCTTCATTTAACGTTAGAACTCGCTTCTGTTCGGACACGTTCTTTTTACTTTTCTTTCCTTTTCTTTTTTTTTTTTTTTTTATAATCTAACAAACGCTCGAACTTATCACTCTTATTATTATTATTATTATTGTTATCATCACGGTAGAATTTTCATGAAGTCTATTTTTTTTTTTTTCAGCAGGTTCGTTATAAGAAAAAAAGAAAAAAAAAAAGATAAAGAAAACACATGGAGAAACGAATAATTCTAAAAAGAGTGATCACCGATACTACGAAGAAGAAAATTGTGAAGGACAACACTAAGAGGAGTATAAAAGAGATGTAGTTTCTCTTAATCGATCTATCAATGCATTTTCCAATGCAATTTTGATTTTGTTTATATATATATATATATACCTAATAATTATACTTATTCATTTATATATTACGTTACATACGATGTAACATAATCGGTAGGATACATTATACTATGATACTTTCTTCTTCGGTATTTACGTATGACACGCAATAATAATAATAATAATAATAAATAGAAAAAAAAAAGATTATATAATTAAACGAAAAAAATGATCTTTCTTTCCTAACAAACGAAGTTTGTTTCTCGTTTTATTCCTTTCATGAAATATTAATTAGTTTGTTTGATTTTTTATAAAAAGAAAAAAACAAAGGAAATAAAAGAGAAAAAAGTAAATGGAGCAAGGATCGAAAAGGTTATATAAGTTAGGTTCACGTATGAGAGAGATCACATTAACATACACTATTTTACGATTACTTAAAGTTAATTAGTCGAATTCAATTTATATATCACAATAA